>NC_039361.1:132129804-132138175 GCF_003573695.1 Papaver somniferum
GGGGAAGGAAGTGAACGACAAAAGGCACATAAATTCTTGGATAAGATATCTCAGATTCATGTAACTGTTGAAGCACAATTAAAGAAGTCACAAGCCAAATACAAAGCAAAACATGACAAGCGTCTTGTACCTTGTAATTTCGGTGTTGGTGACTTGGTATAGTTAAAATTAGGTAAGGAACGACTAAAGGGGGAAGGTAAGAAGTTGAAACCATTGAGGTATGGACCATTTCATATTCTCGATCAGATTGGTGACAATGCCTTTCGTCTGGATTTACCACCTTATCTAGGAGAGTACTCGGTTATAAATGCCGAATACTTGAAGTTGTTTGAACCACCATTAATAGATGATGACGGCAAAGACACTATGATCTTACCGCGAGTAGAAGACTTATGGTTTGATAGAGAAGAACCACTCAAGGAAGACTGCATATGGAGCGAAGAGTGATTAAAACAAGAAAAGGAAAGAAAGAAGCTATTCTAATTGGATGTAAAGGTCAATTTCCTAGCAAGGCCAAGTGGTTTAACAAGGAAAAAGAGACTCTCGATTTCCCTAACATTCCTTTTTAACTCTCACAGGAGTTCAAGTTCTTAAAAGGAGGACCCATGATACAGGTGTATACGTACTCTTTTAGGGAACTTAGTTAGCCTCAAGCTAAGTTTAGGGAAGAATCCTATTCTAGGCAGGAATCCTTGTTTAGGCAGAATTCCTAGTTAGGGGAGAGTTTTTTTTAGGTAATACTCTTAGTTTATGAAATAGATTCCTAATAGAAGTCCTTGGTCGGCTGAGTACGATGAAGGTTATATATAGAGGGCTTTGTCTAATAGCTAAAGACACACAAATACTAGGCTTAGAAAACCTAGAGAAAGATTGGAGCAATACTTGTGCAAGCTTAGCAAACAGTTTAAGGTTAATCCACTGTTAGAGAATTTTGTGAGCGTAACAAAGAGAGAATTGTAATCGTTTTCCTTTTCATAATCTAGAGAAGATATTTTCTTCGAATTACTACTTGTGCTCTGTTTTCTAATTTCTCGTCTATTATTATTATGAATTTCGCCTTTATAGTAATAGCTAGCAAGGTATAGAGATCAAAACGTATCAATGATGCCGTGAAAAGAGGAAGTACGATATATTATTAAGAAAAAAGAAAAGAAAAGGAAGTACAGTTCTTGCCGGTTACAATATTATTAGGCTTCATTGGATCCGGATAACATAATTCATTGACATGTTGTACTCGCTAATTATTTGGGAAAGATCAACTTGAGATCAGGGATACACCATTCTCTACAGGAACGAAGGGAAATCAGTAAATATGTTTTTAGTGCTTATAATGATATGACATCTGTAAGAAAATGAAAACATAGTTATCAATCGGCAAAAAGGAAGACAAAGAAAACTCCCAAAAATAAAGAACCGTGAGATTAACACTGTCGATCAGGGACGGGCCTATGAAGAGGCTAAACTGGGCTATTGCCCGTTCCTGATTTTGGCCCAAAGTTTTTAGAGTGAAGAAATTGGATCAATTGCCCAAATATTTTTGAAGCATGGTTCTAATGGACGAGTAAAAATTATTATGGGTGAAATGGTCACCAAAAAAATAGCAAGAATGAATCTGAATTCATCCTTGCTTAAACTTAAAAAATAGCGAGGGTGAAACTGGATGCATCTTGATGTAAATTAAAAATAAGGAAAAGTATTTGAAAATGGGTAGGATGAAACTGTTTACATCCATTTTCGTCCATTTAAAAATGGCTAGTTTTACATTTTCGTCCATTTAAACAGTATCAAATTTTACATGTCTTTTTCACCCAGAAATTATCGTTATTGGATTAATTGACCAATTTTGTGTTTAAAGTACAGGTAAACTCATGTAATGTGGATATTAGCCCATTCATAATCATAACTAGCCCATGTAATTTCTAGGCCGAGCTATGGAAGAGATAAAATTTGGAATTTTTGCACAAACTATTCAATTTTATACATGAAAACCTTCTCATTTATTTACAAGATTCCTACCGGAAGAAGGAAACCTTCATAGTTAGCAAATGTTTCATAAGCAAAATCAGGTTTACCAAAAAAAATTGTTCGGCCGCAAGGACCACAGCTTTAGCCATCCCTACCCAAGATCATTTCTTGGGTCAGTCCGTGCTGTCGATCCTCTCATTATATTACACTGAGGATTTGATTAAAAATAATTGCAACGTTTATCGGTGTTTAATAAAAGAATTAAAAAAATATCATAAACACGTTGATGGATGAAGTTAGATTCGGATCCAACGACAGGAAGTTGCGGGTTCATTTAAGTTGTCACGCGCGCATGCAATTAAGATCTTGGTTTATTTATGTGTTAATTAGATGATGGATCTGATACATAACTATTAAAGTTATTAAGCACAATTGACTAGTTTACAAAATGGATTCAAAATTTTATGAATTAGTAATGGAATATGACTTGCTAACTGTTTCCTGAAAATGAATGTGAATATCTTTTAATCCCAATAACCCTTAATCTAAAAGATCATTCATCGATTGTTTTTGTTTATAATGTTGAATAGCTTTAAAATCAGGAAGTGTATACACTTAATTATGATGAATTAAGACTAATCAAAACTTAGTCATCTTACTGTTTCGTTTATAAATAATTAGTTTTTAGATCAGTTTTATATATAATTGTCACATTTTGATTTTAACGAACATATAAAACAAAGACTTCTTCTGTAATACCCCGATATTCGGCAGTGGTTGGCCGAATGGAATATAAATTCCTCACTGCCGGATGACCGTAGTGGCTAAGTGAGGACAGTATCGGTGGAGGGACGGGTTGATTATGGTTTTTGATGGGGTTGTAGTAAATAGGATTCGTTTCAGACTTGTGAAGGAAATGGAATTTTTAGATTTAATAAAAATATATATACAAAAATATTAACAATGGGCGAGAATACTGGGACTAAAGATTCGGCCAATTTTTTTCATTTTCAAATGGTTCAGAAATTAATTCTAGCAATTATAGTTCAAAAACAAAACAAATATTAACTCTAGTTTATTGCCAAGATAGATTTTATAAAATATTACTTGTATTTCTTAAGCATGGCATATCAAAAATCCCTAGGATTAAGCATACTCCATCAAATGAAATCACAAGTAATTAATTTAAAATCTTAATTCAATTAAAGTTAGTGCAAAAAGTAAATAAAAGAATTAATGAAATTACCACATAGATGAAATTCGACCTCCTCCGCCGTCCCAGTGTTGGGGTTTAACTCATCATGTAGAAAACACACTCAAAATATTTATTTATTGCTCAAATGGTGTTTACAATGAAGAGAAGAAGATGAAATGGTGTAAAACTGTAATCTGCGACGCACAAAAAGCGTCACAGAATGAACGATAAAAGACAAGTGCTGCTGCTCTTTAGACTGTACTGCGACCCACGGATGTGCGTCTTAGACACTGTTGATAAACGACTGTCCTTGCGAGTCCGTTCTTCGTGTTCTTGGTGTTCTTCATCAGCAGCAGCAGCAGCCACAGAGTTTCATCAACTCTTGATTTCTGCTTCTCTGGACCTCCTATCGACCCCAAACTCTCGACACCCCTTCTAATCAACCCCATCAACCTATTTATAGCCAACAGACCCATCGAATCTCGCTCATTCACTCCATATAATTCTCTTTAACTCGGCAGTAAAGAAAATATTTCTGGGAATATTTTCTTTCCTGTTTCATCTTCTCACGCGTTTTCAAGCCTCCAAATTACCATATTTAACTCCTTCACGCTCCAACAAGTCGTTCAAGTCATTACACATCATCAGAACACGTACAAATTCTTCCAGAACCCGTGGATATCTTCTCCCTGTACGTGTTTTCCCTGTTTGCAACTCGTGGATTTCCTAGCTGATTCTAGCTAATTCTGATCGAACCAAAATCCCACAACGTGTTTTCTAGGCCATATCACAACTTCCTGCCAAAAATCAGCCATTGAATCTCCCTAGAACACGTTCAAAACTTCGATCAAAAATCTGCCAGTGAAGAAGGAAATTTTCCCGCCAAAAATGAAATTTGAATTTTAGAAGAAGGACACCCCTTATCCAGTGGTCGCCCCTTATCCGTTGCTGGAATCCGAATAATACATGTCCTTTGGGTGCCTTAACTAATTTTTCTGGGGTGTTTCCAGCATTTTTTCTGGGTTCCTCCGGCGCATTTCTGGGGTGTTTTTAGTCTCTATCCTGGGGTGTAAAACACCACTTTTCGAGCCAATTTCGCCGCAAGAGCTTATTTTTCCAAAAACATCTACAAAAACATAAAATAACACAATAAGTATTTAATCGAGTCTAACAATACAGAACATTGAGAACAAAATAGACACATAAATGCGTCTATCAAATACCCCCAAACTTATTATTTGCTAGTCCTCGAGCAAAACTAAAAAATAAAACCGAGTTAATCTCGGGAAGGTTTACCAGAGGTGTACCCACAAAACCAATACTCCAGACCCTAGCTATCTATGCAGAACCTTGGAAGGCACTAAAGAATCTCCTTGGTTGGCATACAATCATTGACTATAGGAGGAAGTACCCTGATGCGAAATTCCAATTGATGTACACGAGTTTGCACTCAAGCATACTAAAATTCATATAAAGTGACAGAGGTCTACTCAGATAGTTGCACTATGGACATCATATTCGGAGTCAAACTAATCATATGGATAGAAAAAGGAGATGGACTTAGAAAAATGTAGATGGTTTTGATGTTAACCAAATGATCGATGTTTCACATATCTGTCTGAAGGCCACTGCCAGAATGAACCTATCCTAATGGACTGAGATACCGGTCTGACTAATATCAACACAACTGGCATATACAAGGGAACCAGTGGTCAATAACTTAAATCTAGATCGACAAACTGGCAAATACAAGGGAACCAGCAGTTGACTACACAAAACAATAACCATTTTTTTTAAAACTTAACGGCATGAATAGATCTTTTTGATCCAAGCGCATGCTTCTTGTCAGGAGATTACACGATAGTTCCCACGGGTCCTGCATTCCACGCTTGCTTAGGCAACGGAAACAGGGAGAACACACGCATATTGCTATCCAAGTGTTAATATTTATTCCGATTGGTCTAACTGGTCCGGTCTTTTTTTTTTAGTAACTCAGTCACTCTAATTCACCCTAGCAGTGGTAACAACTTGAATCGTGTGCCCCACCTAATCACTTAGAGAAACATAGTTTAAAAAGAAAAAAGAAAATAAAAAAAAGAAATGAAAAGGACTCAACTAGATATGGTGCAACTATCATGTTATTTCTAACACCTGAGCTCTGTGCTTTTATGAATAGACTCTATAGATGTTTCCATCTAATCAGATTGGTTCCTCAACTCCTACAACCAAGATGCTTCCATCTACTTAGATTAGTTAGTGTCATCCTGAATACGCATAAATCTCTAGGCTCTGGAGTTTATTAATTGCAACTAAAATTTTCTCCCATACCCCCAAACTTAAATCTAACATTGTCCTCAATGTTCTAAAGATGAAACTAAAAGCATGAACAAGGAGAAACTGTTACCATTTGAAGCGAAAGAGTTAAGGAAAGATATTATCGTGTTGCATGAGCATGGGATACCTCCCAAGAAGTGCTAAGTTTAAAGTCTTCATCCAGACTTAGGAAAGGATTAGTCAACTCGAACCATAAAGTAACAGTCGAAATAACTGTGGGTCTTCAAAACTAAATAGAGCTGACCAAAGGAAACTGCAATGAACCAAGAAAGTGAACAAGACTAGCATGCCCTTACTTAGTTTCCTGATTAATAAATTTATATCTAATTGTGGTTCAGGTTCAGGTTCAGGTTCTACGAAAGGGTCTAAATAGAAAATTTTCATTGGCTGCGTTTCTTCATAGGTGGGATCCGAATCATTAGGTCCTAGAGTCTGGAAAAACTCAAATATGATCTTAGAAGCGCACAATAATAACCTAAATAACTGAGGATCCTCTAAGTCAATAAGATTTGACTTACATAATTGACCACAATGAGAGTAGTGGTCATTCTTAAGCAAATGTGTCGATTCTAATTTCCTAAAGCATTTAGGTTTAGTCTCACAACTTAATATTCGACACATTTGGAATATAAACGTTCCCACAGTTGGAAGAAAACTATTTGGTGGGAAAACAAAGTCAATTTGGGGATCATAGCCTGGGAAAACCACATCAACTAGAGGATGGGTTTCTAACGACTGAACTTCTTCCTGGACATCATTAGGTTCGGGAAAACGAGTATGAAAGTAATCTTGTAAAATTGTCGAGGCAGAGATATCAAGTCCTAAGTGAAGGGACTTTCTGAGAGTTGAAGGTAAGGCACTAGGAAGGTGATAATCACCCCCAAACTTAGAGTTTTGGGTATCTCTAGATAGACTAGCTATAATTTCCCTAATTTCTAGGTCATCAAATTCCTGGAAATGGTCAATTGATTCTTCTAAGTCAGGTTCATCCTCACTCATCTCTACGAGTTCATCTTCTTCGTCTAAGACTATTGTTTCTAAATCGCTAGACTCTAAAACATTATTCTCAGAATAAACTCGTTCCTCTAAATCATTATCGGCTTTGTAAACAGGAAATACTACATCGTCTAAAACGAGGGTATGTCTAGTCAAATCCTCGTCCTTTTGAATAGGTGAATAATTATTAAAATTATTTGGATTTGAACTATAAATAATATTATCATTGTAAAGCTCAATTGGAGTAACCATTTCCTGATCACTATTCCTACATAAGTAGGATTCTCCATCAACACTATCCTCATCATAATAACATGAAAAAGATCGAACCTCATCAAAACAAGTAGTGCTACCAATTCTAACCTTGTCATCTTGATTATGAAAATAACTATCCTCATTTTTAAGGGTATTATTGGAAACACTATATTGGAAAGTAAGATTATTTCGAGCAAGTCTTTCGTTCGTCTCAGCCATCATCTTGAGGGATTCCTCTATAGAAAGTTCACTCATTATTGTAGTTCTTTCGTCTAGAATTACACTATTCATCTCAGCTAACTTACGCGTCGACTCAGCTAATTCCCTAAGGGACTCTTCTAAAGGAGGAATAGGAACAGAGGGATCATAAAAAGGACTACTTTTCAATAGTTTGATTGTATCCTCTAGAGACGAAGAACTAGTACTATAATCTTCTTGCTCGTAAGACTGGTGCATGTGTGGATAGTAATTGGGCTCACCAGGGTATGACCCATATCCTTCCAAATGATGGCGTTCCCAACCACTATTCCCAACATGGTCACAGAAAGGATGATGTCCATATTCAAATTCAGGTCGATAATCATTGTATTGGCTTCTATCATACCAGTTCGACATTGTTAATTGCAAGGGAATTCTACACAATCACAAACAAGGCTGACTCGACCAAATTAAACCTATAAAATCTAGCAAACAACAAGCATGATATCTCCACTTAGATTGTTTCTAGACCAGCTTCTAATCCTTAGAAAGGGAATTCGTTACAATTTAAGCAAACCCCTCTGGGATCAATCCGAGTCAAAGTAAGTTGAATTGAGGCGAGGGAAGCTCAGTGGAGCTTTGATACCCAATGCCTCACCGCTATCACAAGGCGGCGCAATCACGCATTCAACTCACAGAAACCATCATGAACTTCGAAGTATGCTAAAAGAGTAACCAATACTTTTCGAACGACTTTCCTACTAAGCTCGTTACCCTATAGGTCTCGTTCTAGTCAAAATTTTAAGCTTAGGTTCGCGTTTGGTTTCGTTTTCCTAAAGCGGGCAAGAAGGAAACGGTGATGAAATCCGAGTCCTTATCTTAATTTGGCCAGGCCTTTCCCTTTACTAGGAATTTAAAAATTGTCCAAATTCGTCCTCAATCAATGAATCACCTTAAGGAATACAGGAACTCGCTTACAGGAGATTCGCGAGTGTTTCGATGGACTTTCCTCCCGTACCAGACGGGGGATGAACCGTTGAAGTCGACTCGGGCCACGACTCTTATGTCATGTACGAACCCGAGGGGCCGAGACGATATAGTAATCGTCGTCCTTCCCTGCACACAGTTTATATATAATTTTTTTTATATATATATAACCCTTCCGTAGGGTTTAAAATCAAAATAAGTTGTCCAAAGTCCAGTCCAATGAAAAGAAATACAAAAAATAATAATAATTATTATAAAAAAAATGGAAAGTCCCTTAAAAAAAAAGAATAAATAAAATAAATCTCTCTCTTTTTTTTCTCTCTTTTTTCTTTATTTTTTTGCTTTGTCTTTTTTTCCTTCTCTTTTAGCTTTAAGCTTTGATTCCAAGGTCTTTAGTATCCAACTTCAAACCTGTAATACAAAGACACAACCAAAGAGACG
>NC_039361.1:132138351-132278745 GCF_003573695.1 Papaver somniferum
ATGGAATAATAAAAAAAAAAAAAAACTAAAAATTCTACCTAAGCACAAATCCGCGTCGGCGGCGCCAAAATGATTATGGTTTTTGATGGGGTTGTAGTAAATAGGATTCATTTCAGACTTGTGAAGGAAATGGAATTTTAGATTTAATAAAAATATATATACAAAAATATTAACAATGGGCGAGAGTACTGGGACTAAAGATTCGGCCGTTTTTTTCATTTTCAAATGGTTCAGAAATTAATTCTAGCAATTATAGTTCAAAAACAAAACAAATATTAACTCTAGTTTATTGCCAAGATAGATTTTATAAAATATTACTTGTATTTCTTAAGCATGGCATATCAAAAATCCCTAGGACTAAGCATACTCCATCAAATGAAATCACAAGTAATTAATTTAAAATCTTAATTCAATTAAAATTAGTGCAAAAAGTAAATAAAAGAGTTAATGAAATTACCACATGGATGAAATTCGACCTCCTCCGCCGTCCCAGTGTTGGGGTTTAACTCATCATGTAGAAAACACACTCAAAATATTTATTTATTGCTCAAATGGTGTTTACAATGAAGAGAAGAAGAGAAAATGGTGTAAAACTGTAATCTGCGACGCACAAAAAGCGTCACAGAGTGAACGATAAAAGACAAGTGCTGCTGCTCTTTAGACTGCACTGCGACCCACACCTGTGCGTCTTAGACACTGTTGATAAACGACTGTCCTTGCGAGTCCGTTCTTCGTGTTTTTGGTGTTCTTCATCAGCAGCAGCAGCAGCCACAGAGTTTCATCAACTCTTGATTTCTGCTTCTCTGGACCTCCTCTCGATCCCAAACTCTCGACACCCCTTCTACTCAACCCCATCAACCTATTTATACCCAACAGACCTATCGAATCTCGCTCATTCACTCCATATAATTCTCTTTAACTCGGCAGTAAAGAAAATATTTCTGGGAATATTTTCTTTCCTGTTTCATCTTCTCACGCGTTTTCAAGCCTCCAAATTACCATATTTAACTCCTTCACGCTCCAACAAGTCGTTCAAGTCATTACACATCATCAGAACACGTACAAATTCTTCCAGAACCCGTGGATATCTTCTCCCTGTACGTGTTTTCCCTGTTTGAAACTCGTGGATTGCCTAGCCGATTCTAGCTAATTCTGATCGAACCAAAAGCCCACAACGTGTTTTCTAGGCCATATCAGAACTTCCTGCCAAAAATCAGCCATTGAATCTCCCTAGAACACGTTCAAAACTTCAATCAAAAATCTACCAGTGAAGAAGGAAATTTTCCCGCCAAAAATGAAATTTGAATTTTAGAAGAAGGAAACCCCTTATCCAGTGGTCTCCCCTTATCCGTTGCTGGAGTCCGAATAACACATGTCCTTTGGGTGCCTTAACTAATTTTTCTGGGGTGTTTCCAGCATTTTTTCTGGGTTCCTCCGGCGCATTTCTGGGGTGTTTTTAGTCTCTATCCTGGGGTGTAAAACACCACTTTTCGAGCCAATTTCGCCGCAAGAGCTTATTTTTCCAAAAGCATCTACAAAAACATAAAATAACACAATAAGTATTTAATCGAGTCTAACAATACAGAACATTGAGAACAAAATAGACACATAAATGCGTCCATCACGGGTCATTACAAATGGTATCAGAACCGACGACGGTTCACCGGCCGAGGGTGGGAAGGTACGCTGGACGAGGTTTGTCCAGGTGCTTCTCATGAGGAGCAGGGAACGTCGGAGATCTGGGCTTGAGCATATATCCAGGAGCTGAAGACGGATCCAATTTAAGGTGGTGGTATTGTAATACCCCGATATTCGACAATTGTTGGAATATAAGTATGATTTGTCATTTCCTAACACCGAGGCCTGATGAGTACACTTGATTGAGTTGTGGGAAAAACTTCTCAGTTAAGCGTGCTCGGTCAGGAGTAGTCAAATGATAGAAGCTGTTGCTGGATGACCGCAGTAGTGTCGTTAAAAATCTCACACTACTGGATAACCGCAGTGGGTAAGTGGGAACAATATCGGTGTTAGTTGGGATACAACTTGGGACGGTTCGCTTGTGCTCGGGTGGAAAAGTATGATGGGGTGTTATGCCAGATACTGCTTTCACATGAGGTAAGGAACTTCTACATTATACCGAGGCCTTTTCAGCATAGTTGGCTCCACAGTTGGCAGAAAACTCTGCAGTTAAGCGTGCTCGGGCGGGAGCAATCCTGGGATGGGTGACCTCCCTGGAAGTTGCTGTTGGATTACCTCAGCGATGCCCGTTGAAAACCCCACACTGCCGGATAAACGCAGTGGCTAAGTGGGGACAATATCGGTGGAAGGACGGGTCATTACAAATGATATCAGAGCCGACGAAGGTTCACCTGCCGAGGGTGGGAAGGTACGCTGGACGGGGTTGGTCCAGGTGCTTCTCATGAGGGGAAGGGAACGTCGGAGATCTGGGCTTGTATATATATTCCGGAGCTGAGGAAGGCTCCAATTTAAGGTGGTGGTATTGTAATACCCCTATATTTGGTAGTGGTTGGCCGTATGGAATATAAGTAATGATTTGTCCTTTCCTAACACCGAGGCCCTTTCAGTACAATTGGCTCTAGAGTGGCAGAAAATTCTGCTGTTAAGCGTGTTCGGGCGGGGCAATCCAGAGATGGGTGACCATCCGGGAAGTTGCTGCTGGATTAGCGCAGTGATGCCCATTAAAAAACCACACACTGTCGGATGACCACAGTGGCTAAGTAGGGACAGTATCGGTGGAGAGACGGGTCATTACATCTTCTAATGGAGAAAGCAGAAAGATTGAAAAGAATGGAAATTATGAAAATCAAGAAAGTGGTTTAAGTTATGTTTTCGTATTTAACTAGGATAAATATATATATAGTAATAATAACGAAAATGATTTTTGACTACCAAATTTCCTACTCCCATTGTTCCCAACATTAGTTGGCTGTCCACGTATATCTAAACTTCCCCAAACTTAAAAAAAAAAAAATTAATTTGCAGATCATCCCTAAAACCGGAGGTGAGCGAAATGATGGTGAACATTTGATATACGTATTGATCTCTCCGATACATGATATATTTGATCGACTTCGAAACATTAAACATGAGATTCATAAGAATCATTGTTCATAACTTGTCTTGAAGCATCTCAATTTTACTTAGTTGAGTAGCGTAATTTTTTTGGTGGTGGTGTGGGGAATATATTGTATGGGCCGGTCTTCCTCTTTGGTTGTGATCAGGATCATTTCAAATTTATAATCCTTATGAATTCTAATTTTCAGTTAATCTCTTGACGTTTAAAAAAACATTTTACTGCAACTTATTTGTAAGCCATAATATATCTGTTACTCGAACTTGAATATACATATTTAGATAGATGCAAGTGGTCCTCACGAATGAATTGAATGATCACTTACATATGAACAATAAGCTGGGCAAAACGTTATTTGTGTTTCATTCAATATTCTATTTATAATCTTCCCCTTCCTCTGACAAAACCAAAAACTGGGTGTTCATGCCCAATAGTGGTGTACGTGTTCATGCTTCATATTCGATCAAAGACTAAAAAGTGCAGTTTTTAATGAACCATCCATAGTCTAGGCCGATCAAACTTGATATTGTGATCGCTCACTACAATAATTATGATTTGAAATTCCTATAGTCAGGGGGATATTGAATCATACAACAGTACTGGCTGCAGATGCAGATGCGTAAACAAATTATTGATAATAACCTTATGCCCTGATAAAAATCAATAAAAGTTATCAAAATCCTACATAAAGTCTGGCTTAAAATCGAATGCTTCCACCCCTGTAAGATTAGTGACTCTCAAATCTCAAAACATAGAGAATCAATGTATCCAATTTTAATCTCAAATCTTATTCTATGGCTGAAAAATTATTTCTCCCACCTCTTGTTTTTCTGTAGGAAGACGTAATTATTATTCTTCCAGTTTTTGGAATTTTATTGAAATAAAATTACATGTAGACGCCTCCTAATATTGGGAGTAATGGGAGTCGGATATTTGGGACTCACAAATCATTTTCATAATAATAAACAAAGTTGGCTAGCTTAAGATGGAAAAACATGTGTCGTTATTTTATTTGCAGGCACATAGGGTACACGGCTGCTTGGGCACTGAGGATCCAGACCCTGCATGCATTTGGTTATGTTAAGTAAGTTGTATGCATTTAGTTAAGTAAATTGTATGCACTTAGTTAAGTTAAGTAAGATTTTTCCAAATAAAAAGGTTATATCTTTTTGAGTTTCCCCCTAAATAAATTAGTGATGTAGTACTCTCCCCTAAATTTTTAATGAGGTAGGATCCATATGGACATTCATGGACAACGTCAAAAAAGATTTGTGTCATTTTTTCCGCAAAATCCAAACGACAACGAATTTAAATGTAATATTTTGACGATATGTTTTTCTTATAAGACTCTACATTCCTACAAAAAAAATGAACGCAATTCGAGATAGCAAACCTCACCATCTACCAATCTTAATTTCAACCGTTAAATTTGAACGACTGATATTCAAAGGGGTAGAGGGTTGTTTTATAAATCTCGAATTGTGTTCATTTTTTTATAGGAATGTAGAGTCTTATAAGAGGAACATATCATCAAGATATTACACTTAAAATCATTGTCGTTTGAGTTTTAACGGAGAAAATTGCACAAATCTTGTCTGACCTTGTCCATCTAAGAGTGTCCATGGATCTTCCCTTGTTATTAATTTTAGTAACTTATCTCCTAAATTAATTTTTTTGACCAAAAATTCTTTAACGTGGGGGTGCGATCTACGCATGTACATGGCTAGTACATTTCTGTCCTAATATACCCGTTTTACCCCCACTTGTTTCTCCCCATCTTCTGCGCCGCCTAAAGCATGGTGAGTTCTTTTCCAATGAGTTTCGTGCAATTAGATTAGGGTCCAGTATTTTTGTGTTCATACTGTATTAGATATGAATTTACCATATCATTATTATTTGATTTGATTTTACTCATATCCCACATTAGGACACCCAAACGATCGGTGAAACTTTAGAATTGATACTGAATAGATATTCCTACAGTAGTATTGTTGGATGTGTATTAATAACAGATTGACAGACTTAGTCAAGTCATTGACTTGACTTCACCTGTATTCCTAATACACCCTCCTCAAACGTTACAGGAAAACGCTGAAACAGTTTGAAGAGATGAGAAAGAAAGGGAAAAACAAATCACTCACAAGTCACAAACTCAGCTATCTAAGACAGACACATTCACTCGAAAAAAGCACCAGAAATGCAAAGACAGTTGATATTTATAGTCAACAAGACTTGAATTATTAGAACAATTGGCAGCAGCAGTCTTCAACGGAAAATAAAAGATATCAGAAAATTACTGAGAAACCCTTCAACAGAAATCCAACGTGAAGGAGTAGCACCAGTTGTGGCATCAAGAGACCAACACAAATAGCAGTAATTGCAGAAACACAAATAGCAGTAATAACAGCTAAAATAGCAGCTTCCGGTATTCGTTTTGGTGTTCTCTGTTGGTTAAGAGACTCAAATTATTGTTGGTGTTCTCTGTTGATTAAGAGACTCAAATTGTTTTTGGTGTTCTCTGTTGGTTAAGAGACTCAAAAAATGATATTTAGAAACCGGTATTTGTAAGACCAGATCTGTAAAGGTATTGATATGACTTGTTTTGAAGTAATAAGTCATAAAACTGGTTATTGAAATGTTTATCGGACCAGTTATATATTGAAGAAGTATTACTCCATCTGCGAAACACACACAATAAAGAAATGGGGAAATTTTTTAAGAAGTTATTACCCATATGAATGTTGACATACCCGGAAGTTGCTACTGCTGTAGAATTGATTATGAAGTTGTTACTTTTGTGGAATCAGTTGACACTGTTGTTGTTGTTGCGGTAAATTATGCTCTTCAACTGCTTCAGTAAGTACTATGCGAAGTAAGTATTTCTATGACTAGTTGTTGTAATGTTGCTTCTTCTGTTGTTGGTCAGTGATGGCCTTACCATTCTGCTTAGCCTCTGACAATTGATTAAGTTGAAGAAATGGAAGTGCTGAGGTTTGTAAATTCATATCAACAATGTTGAGTATCTTTGCTTGTTTCTGTAAATCTTCTCCTGGGTTTCCATATGTTCTCAGAGCAAATTCCATCCCTTTTCTTTCTCAAATCGATGGAACTCACTGTTTCTTTCCTTGCACAACCATATCCGCTAACAGTGCGAGTACTTCCGATTTTCGCAGACATTCTTTAATTCTTACTAACTGAGGCTGACAATTCTCCCCAATTACTACTCATCTCAACAAGATTTTGAGATTGAGAAATTGAATTGGACTTGATAAAATCATCTTGTGTTGTCTCTACTACAAGAATGAGGTGTTAATCACCATTAACTACATCTTTCAATTGAAAGACCTCATCTTGCTTACTTGCTATACAAATTTTGTTACTACTTTCTGAATTCATCATCTTAACCACAACATTTTCATATTGAGACATGGATGGGGGTAAAGAATGAACTTGACATACCTCCTCTTTTGTTGAATCTTTAGAATAAATCTCTTCTTGGGTTTCTTTCATTTGTTCTGCAATGAATGAATCATCCAATTCTTTGTTGACTGGTTCTTGATTCTTCTTGACAACATTTTGTAACTGAGAAATGGGTTCATCAGAATCTTCTTTCTTCTCCACATCCACCAACAATACAGAAGTGATGATAGTATTAACATGAAAACCCTCAGAAATGACCATTTCTTTATTCTTTTCTTCTTCTTCTTGATCAATTTCTAGAGTAACTTCATCTTTCTTCTTACCGTTATCATCAATTACACACATTGCACGGCATTGATGCCCAGAGATTTGTGAAGGAATAAAACCCAAGACTTCATCTTTTTCGATTTCTGGTTTGAAATGGGTAAAAATAGAAGAATCCATAATAGTGGGTTGTTGGATTTCTTTAGACATAAATGTGCACTTGAAGCTGAATTAGGGTTTGGGTTTAAAAGAAATCGTTTGAATCAGAGATTAGAGACAGAGAGGACTGGGTTAGGGTTTCAGAGAGGAAGAAAAAATTATATTTATATCAAAAAAAATTACTTCTATCAAATAGAAATTCACCATCGTAGTAGCCAAAACACCATAAATTTCTGATCATTAGAGCAACAAAAGTGAAAACATCTTCAATATCAATTTGATTTCTTCTTTTTCTTTTTATTCTTATTCTTAGGACAACCTTTTGATGATGATGATGATTGTGATGATGCAGCGGAAACTAAAAATCGATTTTCCATTACAGAGAATTATGGAGATGAAAAGAAGGCCTAGGATCGAATAAGAATTTTAGTAGATGTTTTTCCCGAATGATACCATGTGAAACTTTAGAATTGATATTGAATAGATGTTCTTACAGTAGCATTGTTGGATGTCTAATACAAATACAGGAGAGGTGTATTTATAACAGACTGACAGATTTAGTCAAGTCATTGACTTGACTGCACCTATATTCCTAATACGATCACCTAAAAGAGTAGATCATGACTTAAATTCCAACAATGAACCAAATCATCGACTATTATCCAACAAGGAGATGTGGCCATGATTTTGCTTACAATTAAGTAATGGGGGTTTTGCCTCTATACAGATACCCGAAAAAAAAAAATCGTCGCACAACACTAACAAAAATGGAGAAGATAACACGGTTTGAGTCAAAAACAACAATGAGCTTTCTTAGAATACAAAGGGAAACAAATATTGAGTTAGGACGTCGGCCAAACATGTAAAGGGGAAAAATAGGTAGAGTTTAAAATACGCTAGTCATTCACATGTATACATCGCACACATGTATACATCGCAACATGCGCCAAGGAGTTTTTGGACACAAAATTAGTTTATGGCATAAGTTACTAGTATTAACAATTTCGGGGAAAACTACATCACTAATTTGTTTAGGGGGAAAACTCAAAAACCCCTAAAATAAAAGATATGTTTTTATACACTTAGTTAAGTTAAGTAAGTTTTTTTTGAAATAAAAAGGTTATATTAAAATAAAAGATATGTACAACCCAGAGAAAGATTCAAACACTTATATTAAGAGGGTAGAACCATTTTCCAGTTAAACACAATAGGCCTAAAGGAGCATGTATAAAAGTATTCTTCTCATGAAGCCATAAAAAAACACCTTGCTGAATAAGCATAACTAACTCATTAACAGACTTATGCCTCGCTCCAAAAACTTTATCATTTATCTGTTGCCATAAGTGTCAATTGATAACATAGTGAATCTTCTCCCAAACATCCTTAGTTCTGCTTTGAGTTTACACCGACTCCAAATCTCAAAAAGACTATGTAGAGTATTGGCATCACTCATTGCATTTTAAAAGCCTCCAGGAAATGCATCTAGACCTCATGAGCATACTTACACATTACAAATATGTGATCAGCTTCCTCCACCTCAGTCAGACATAAATGACATATACGTTGTATACATTATGTTAAAGGGACAAGATCCAATGACATGGTTATATTGACATAATCATGACATGGTTTGCCCATTTTTTCTACAAAATCCAAGCGACAACGAGTTTGAAGCTAATTTTCTGGAGACATGTTCCACTTATATAGCTCTACATTCCTGCTAAGAATGAGAGTATTCCGATATACAAAACTTCAACATCCAAAAATTTAATCTTCAACGGTTGATATTCAAAATGGTAGATGGTAGTCTTATACGTCTGAGAATTCTCTCATTTTTTGTAGGAATGTAAAGCTATATAAGAGAAATATGTCACCAAAAAAATTAGCTTCAAATACATTGTCGCTTGGGTTTTGTAGAAAAGACAGTCAAACCATGTCATGATCATGTCAATATAACCATGTCACTGGATCCTACCCCTATGTTAAATGATAAATTAAAATAACATATAATTTGCAACGCTACTTCTTGTTCATAAATCTAATTTTCGAGTTAGTTTACATTGCCTTGAAAGTGAATCTAGATAATAAGATACAAACTAGACAATCATAACTTAAAATAAAAGACTTTAAAAATTAAAATTAAGGACAATGTTCTTCATCTTGTTTATCTTTTTCATTTCAAATAACTTCCAATCAATACATTCATGAACGGAGTTTTTTTTGTTCTTATTTTTTTCTTTCAAATTTTCCTTGGCTTGAACTCTTTTTTGCCTTTTCTTAGCTGCAGGTTTGATTAGGTTAATATCTAGAACTTATAAACTTCTTTGCTTTTTACCCATTTCTTTATAGTTGTCACATATCTTGCTAACAACAGCTTCAAGCACCACTCCAGAAAAATCAAGTTGGGTTTCTAATTCAAGTTGGCTTTCAAATTGTGCCATTTGAATTACACATATTTATAGCAATAGATAAATAGCCATTGGAGAGGGAATACCCACCGAACGCCAGAGATTAAATTGATAACAATCTAGTCTTGATTTCTAACGGTTTAGTCTCTACCGTTCGTTAGCTACTCCATCACTGAACCTTGTTACCATAGTGGCGCGGCCAGTTTTCCAGGCCACCTGGCATGGCATATGCGAGGGTTTGCCAACCCCCATAGGACCGATCTAAGTGGAGGTAAAATAAAAATTCTAGATAAGAGCATCTCCAACGGGCCCTCGAAGTCTTTCCTACATGGATGTATTAAAGAAGACATCCTTAAACCAAAATCTCCTTATTTTTAGGAAATTGGATAATACCATCTCCAACGGGACTCTGGCCAAATGTCCAAAGCATATTAGTTTCCAATTTTATTTTAAGTTATCCTATTTTTTAAAGAGTATTACATTAACTAGTTGTAAATGTAACAAGCTAAGCTCCAACAACGCACTACTACATTAATTGAACAGGTTGCTGTGCTAGCTTACCAGCGAGCCTCATGGGTAACCTATTTCAGGGAGCCGAAGCGGATGGGGGGGCTGAGATTGTGTCACAAGGGGGAAAGCTAACTCTACCTTCCATGTTAATTCCTGCAACATTACGTCATTGAGGGCTCGAACCTGGGACCTCCTGGAGCGCATGAAACTTTGGAAAACGGGGATAACCAGCTGAGCTATGTGCCCGTTAACATGGAAGGTAGAGTTAGCTTGCCCCCTTGTGACACAATCTCAGCCTCCTAAATCTGGAAGAAAGAAAATAAGAAGAAAAAAACGTTAGAAGTGTTTTAGATAATTAACTTTATCACCTTTTAAAACATAAAAATAAGAATAAAGTGGCTAAGTAGAGTTAATACGTATGTTACCTTTAAGACTCGAGGATGTCTAATTAATAGGTCTCGAGCTCATCCTCATATTCCCTCTTTACATCTTTGTGGGGAAAAATATTAGGTAAAAGTTGTATATATCCTAGGTGACCATGTGGAAAATAAAGATTCTCTCATTAAAGATGCTCTAATACTTTCTCCATGATCTTAAGTCTTCAGTCCACATCACCATTTTGTTTCTAAATTTAAACAAAGTTTCTTAAATAAGACCTTGTATTGGAGATGAACTTTAGGTAAAAAGTTTCTATCTTTATTTTTTCTACGAAAATGGTTTATGACACGCCCATTTCATACTTGTGTTGATCTCGATGTTAGTTAGCAAACACGTGGCTAGAAAATAGAAGCCTCTTTGGAAATTCAAAATCTCGGTACAAATTGTTTGTACCTAAATTTTGTAACTATATAGGGTAAAACAATATATTGTGTAAGTACTTTAAGTTCAGAAGATCCAACTCGCAAAAATCCGGCTCATACTAACAAATCGTCGTTTCATCCTTGCTTCGGTTATAGAGGAAACAAAAGGGTTGATTTTAGGGGAGGGAATAAGAGAAAGTTTAGGAATCACGGTGGTAATATTTTACAGTGTGGAGTTGTTGAACTAATATGTGAAGGATAGATCTGTGAACATAGACTTGTCTTGATCCTCCTCCTTGGAAAACGAAACTATGTATTTATTGTTGCAATGAGCACATATTGGTTCCATGTAAGATGTGGAGGTTGTGAAGATGTGGAAAAGTGGAGTTTGTGGAGGTAATGGTGAAGTCATGGCCGATTTGTTAGGGAAGACCTCATGAAAATTACTGAATTACTCGTCTAATTGCTCTTAAACGTTTTCTCATCATGGAGTGTTTCCACGCCACATATTTTTATAAATCACCAGACCAATACCTCATGAGAATCCCCCCATGTGACATATTTTATATCTTGTAGAAAATAATGGATTCATGTACTACCTCTTATTTCGGCTAAACCATAACCATGGCGTGTTGAGACTAGATGCACAACTCTAAATAGACTGACTAGTTTCAAGTCTTATAATAATAATAATGAGTCTATTCATAACTTGTAAGTCTAAGAGTAGATTATATCATCACATCTTAAGCGTTGAGATCTGATGATGATACCATATGAATCTAAGCAAGATGATACTCATCAATGATGTGAATGACCAATGATGGTGTCTTAGTGATGATCTCATCTAGAAGATTTAATTATAGAATATTTGCGACTCATGGCTTCGAGAAGGTAGCTTAGATTTGAACACCAATGAGTAATACGAAGGTATGGTCGTTCACTTGGGTAGAAAGCTTGGTCTTTCAACAAGGTTGAAGACTTGGTATGGCACGAAGGTTGAAGGATTGGTATGTGTTAGAGCAGTGCTCGGTTGAACCCACCAAGCATTGGTATTGTTAGAGCACTTCTCGGTCGAACTCGCAAGCGTTTCTATCTCAAGCTTGTTTGTCAAGTTTAGTTGCCAAAACTATAAGTCTTGATTTCTAGTATACTTATAGCTAAGTCTCGGATTAGGATTGAAAGTGTAGTTGAGCATTAGAATTCACGGCATTCATCGATTGAAGATGAAGAACTACTGAGGGGAGCTTGTGGAACTTCATCAACAAAAGGTGTGTGGAGACTTGAACTCATCTATCACTCAAAAGTTTATCTACTCTATCTCCTATTTGATACAAAAGTCGTATAGCTATATAGACTTCGATTATACACATTTGATATTTCGATATTAGTTTAACTCGCTTACACATAACAATACATGAAACTTTTTGTTATTAAATCTTGGACCCATTGAACAAAAAACTTGGCCGTTCTCACTTACTTATTTCAAAGGGTTTTCATTTTCTTACCACTTTCATTTTTAAGTTAACCACATTTGACTTTGGTCGGTATCTTTGGACTAAACATGCCTTAGTATTTTTAGAGTCGAACCTCTCTAATTAAACTCTAACTCTTATCCTCTAATTTATAACCAAGAACCACAATATGAGAAAATACCCAATTTTTTAAAAACCCTAACATTTAATTTGAATCTATATAAAGTAATAAACCATAAGGAGAAATCATAGATACCCATTTCATGGATTCACAAAAGAAGTCAAATGTGATGAAATCCTCATATTTTCAGTGAGGAATTCTAAGTCTCAAGATGACCCCTAATGCATTGAAATCAACTTGTTATAACACAATTTCATGGAGATTAAAAACATGAATTTCAACAATCAAAACCAAAGCTAAACATCAAAACCAAAAATCAAACTCGTGTATATATAACGTGTTGGATCATTACCTAAATTTGTTGTTCTTATTCCCCATTCTTAGTAATATGATAAATGAAGAAGAAAATATTTAGAGTGAATTTTTCCATCTTGCAAGAAATTGGAAATTTCTTGTTTTCGATTGCTTGGAAGAGAGATGAGAAGAAAATCTATAAAAGTATGTGTTTAAGGAATAAAATTAAGGCTTTGAAATAGTACCTTGTTTTCGATTATTTTCAAATATCCACAGGTTTGAATCAGAGGAGAAGGATAAGAAAATACTCATAGGAAGATGATCATGTTGACAAAACTTTGGTTTAGAGGAAATAGGATTTGTTGTCATGTTAAGTTTAATTAGGGTCAGTTAAAGGGTATGATAATCATTTAAACTGTTATTATTATTATTGTTGAAACAATTGGAGATGGTGGGTTTTTCTATCGAATTCATTTCATGTAACTTTATTGTAGAGAGGGTTGAAGATATTTGTTGTTTGTCTGAATACTCATCATCTGCTGTAAAATCCAGAGTGAGTCATTTAGATTAAGGTAGTTGATTTACATAATTCACCAAATACCCTTGAAGATTGAAGACTGCATATCACATGAAGACATCAGCGAGAACTTCGTCAACAAAGGTAAGTGAAGACTGATTTTCCTACTTGACTCATTGTTTTCTACCTATCCTCCTTTTGAGATAATGTTGCCAACTCTAGTAATTGATTATGTACAAAGAAGAATCGTATCACAAAATTAACTTCATGCTATTATCTTGTGACGTTTCAAGTTCAAGCTTGTTCTAAACTAATTTTGAAACTAGAACTAAAGCAAGAGAAGTTCATAGCAGTTATCGCATTTGAGGTTGAGAGCAACTTTAATTGTTCAATAAACTATGTTTCTGCAAGAAGTACCTAAAACTCTAAGTTTCACATTGAGTCCGCGAATTGAAATTGTGAGTTCGTAAACTGTGAAAAAGTTGGACATTCTTGAACTCCAAATTACAGGAGAGTTCGCAGACTACTTTTATCAGTTCGCGAACTGTGCAATTTTCGGTGTTTTCTGTTAATCCAAAAATACACTCTTGAGTTCACAAAACACTTATGGGAGTTTGTGAACAATGCATGATTGTTCGCGGACCATAATGGGTAGATCGCGAACTTTGATGCACGGTTCTCGTTTACAAATATATGTGTGCACTTTCTTCTTTGTATTACAAGGAAAGCGTCTTGCATGCTTAATGGTTTCTATTCTTGGTTCCATGTTATTGCGAATAAGTTAATTCTTTTCGTAATTGAGTAGAAGCTAACTTTATAAGTACATCTCTTTGGAAAATACTTGGTTAACAATTCGTACGACTTTAACCAAATAAAAGAACTTTACTACGAGAAAGTTCAAACTATAGAAACAAGTTTACTTACCAAAGTAAAAACTATTCTAAGTAGTATTGGGATTACTTGGGACCAAAGTAATTTGCGAGATGATAACTAGTTCACGAACTTACTTAGGTATTCCAAAAAATAGTTGCTTGAAATTAAGAAACCTAACAGTAGTATCATCAGTATAAATAGAGGACTCCCTGCAATAGAGATTCTTATCCCTACATGTTGTGCATCTTTGTTGTTGTAAAGATTCGTCCTCCATAAACCTAATATTTCTCGAGAAACATAATTAGGTTACGACTTAAAGACATTATATGAGATTCTTTAAGCACCAATCGTATTATCTTCTACCTGATAGATCTTTGAATTCGACATCTTATCTCAATCATCATTGTTCTTGTCTATTCGAATGTCTTTCTCTTCTGATTTAAGGCCATTTAAGAACTATATATCAAGGAATACGATTTAAAGAAATTACAAGGGGTTATTCGTCTCAGACCTTGTTAGTTCCACAAGATTATGATCTAAAGTTGTACTTAGATAGATTTTTCTTTGATAACTCTTTTCGAAGATTTTAAAATCTAATAGTTGAGTGCTTTGGTAACTCTTTTTTCTTTTGGAGATCCCTCAACACATAGATCTTCATTCCTTATGTATATAATATCCAAAAGAAATCAAATACATACTATCTTAGAGGCAGGATAGCATTAGTCTTCACGAAGGACGGTAGAGAAATTCTTATACATGGTTGGGGACACAATATCCACCTCCTACCGGAATAACTCGTAACCTAGATGTATCTTACGATCCAAAATCTACAATTGTGTGTCTGAGCTTCATAATCTATCCGAAGACCAAGAATGTGCTTAGTAAACCAACAATTTAAAATTTATATTGTGCCAAAAAATCTACCATTGTGTCTGAGCTTCATAATCTATCCGAAAACCAATAATGTGCTTAGTAAACCAACAATGTATCGTGCGTCCGTGAACTAGCTGATATGCTTGCTTCACGTTCTGTGACCTAATTAAAATAACCTAAATTCCTAATTAAATCATTAAACCTTTTGTTTAGTTCAGTTTACTCTGATTTCCTTTTAGTACCAATTTCCCCCACTACGTAATCTGACTAGCTTACACCAAAGTGTTCTATTCATTTGTCTTTTTTGGTTCAGTTATATGGTTTGATGTTTTCCATTGCTGGCTTGTAGTGTTTACTCCTTATTGTGTCAGTGTCTAAGCCCTATTTATTCTTCTTGTCCAAGCCAATAGTGCTTCTTCATTCTTAACCCTATGGATTGTTCAAGTCCTTTTTTTTAGAAAAAATCTCTCAGTGATGTGTTAATCTTTCCTTTTCCTCCCTATTTCTGTTTTGTCAATTACTTATAGAACTCATCCTCTTGTATACCCTTTTTGCTGGACTGTCTTATCTTTCTTTCTCAATGAAGTTGCTATCCTGGAATGTCCAGGGTTTTGGAACTCCCATCACTAAGGATCATTTTCATTATTTATGTTAATAATACAAGCCGGATATAGTTTTTTTAGCTGAGACAAAAGACCCTTCGTCTCGCATGGACTCCTTTTTCAAGAACTCCTCTTTTGGAGACTGGTTCATTGTTCCATCCATGGGAATAGCTAAGGGTCTAGTAATTTCCTGGCACAACAATATCGAAATGAAATTAATATCATCAAAATTCAATGTTTGTCATTTTGATTCTAAAATAGGAAATACAGATATAATAATCACATGTGTATACGGAGCAGTTGAAGCATATGACAAAATCGAACAATGGACATATATCTTGGAAATTGGGCAACAAATAAACAAGCCCTGGGTTCTAATAGGCGACCTAAATGTAATCATGGACCCAGACGAGAAACAAGGTGGGAATAAAGCTAGATCCAGCAGTAAATCCTTCATCATCGATACTATCGACACTTTGGGCCTACAAGATGAGGTTTACGAAGGATCTCCTTTCACCTGGTCAAATAATAGAAAGGGGGAGGCAAACATCTGCGAACGAATCGACAGAGCGCTAACTTCATTTTTGTGGTCTCAGAAATTTCCGGATACCAAGGTAACTCACCTCCCAAGGGTAGGTTATGATCATACGCCTATTTTATTTGATTCAAACCCAGAAAAATATAGGCTCCAGAAACCTTTTAGATGTCTTCGATCCTTGTTAACTCATTCCACTCTTCCTACGGTAGTCGAAGCATCTTGGAATTTACACTCCGCCAATTCCAATGAGACATCTTTTACTGAGCTTCTAAAATTACTCTCCACCGACTTAGCCCATTGGAACACAAATATTTTTGGGAACATACACAAAAATATTAAATCCATAAACAATAGAATTGATAGTATTCATAGATCCGGAAATATCTCTAAAGAAATAGACACGCTAAAAAATCTTCAATCGGAGCTAGGAAAATGGTACAAAATCAAAAATGATTATTACCGTCAACTTTCTAGGGATAAGTTCTTCAAATAATATGACCAGAATACAAAATATTTCCATGCATCCGCCTCAAATAGAAAAAGAATCAATGCGATAAATTCTCTTAGAGAACCTTCTGGGCTATGGCTTTCATATAGAGATCAAATCAACTCTCTTCTGGTTAAACACTTCCAACAAATAGGCTCGTCCCAAAACAACAACTTCGATTTTGATCTATCTATCATCATAAATCCTTGCATCAGTATCGAAGGAAATGCCTCATTGACTGTAATTCCCACTAAAGAAGAAATTTGGCTCACCCTTTCCAATATGAATCAATGGGGAGCTCCAGGTCCGGATGGCTTTCAGCCAGGATTCTTTAAAGCCAACTGGGACATTCTGGGAAATGATATCATCGATACTGTCCAAGAGTTCTTTCGCTCGACCATTCTCGAGAAAGATCTTAATCATTCTTTCCTAACCCTCATCCCAAAAATTTCCATGCCACAAGCGCCGGGGGATTTCAGACCTATTAGCCTGAGTAATACCATTTCTAAAATCATCTAAAAAATATTAGCTAATAGACTAAAACCCATTCTCAGTAAAATAATATCCCCTAATCAATCAGATGTCCTCCCTGGTCGACAAATCACAGATAACATCATAATTGCTCACAAACTTATCCATTCGATGAAAACCTCCAAGAAAAAAAAGGGTTTCCTGGCGTTAAAGCTAGATCTATCAAAAGATTTTGATAGGGTCGAATGAAACTTTATTGAGAAAGTCCTCTTAGCTTTTGGCTTTTCGGAATTCTGGACAAAACTCGTTTTACAATGCATTTCAACAACCTCCTTTTCAATCCTTCTAAATGGTTCCCTGGGACCATCTTTCAATACCTCTAGGGGTTTAAGACATGGTGACCCTTTATCACCATATCTCTTCCTAATTTGCATAGGAATTCTTTATAGAATCCTCGAAAAAGCAATAGAAGACAAGAGAGTATCTGGGTTCCAAATAAACAAAGATGCTCCAAATATCTCTCACCTCTTTTTTTGCGGACGACTGCTTTTTATTTACAAAAGCGGACCTGGGGGAAGCGAAAAGCCTATTGGAAATATTACATTTATTTGGGAGCATCACGGGACAAATGGTTAACCTATAAAAATCCAGTGTCTATTTCATCCCAAAAATACATCCAAGACATGGAAAAATCATAGCAAGAATATTAAAAGTCCCGCTGATGACCAAAAATGATAGGTACCTGGGTACACCGCTATTCTTCGACAAAAACCGAAAAGCCAACTTTGAGCCTCTACTACAACGTTACTACTCTACGTAACAAGGTTGGAAATCAAAACTGTTATCTCAAGCAGGGAGGACTGTTTTGATAAAATATCTCCTTCAATCCTACCCAACATATCAAATGCAAGTCCTCGCCCTGCCAAAAACAACTCTTGATCAGCTCGACCGCATTCAGAGAAACTTCTGGTGGAAAAAAAATGGGCAAAAAAGACAAAGAGGATTTATAAGGGTTTGGAAAAGTATATGCAAACCCATTTCCCAAGGTGGTTCAGAAATTAAAAATCCCCATCAATTTAACTTAGCCCTTCTCACTAAACTTGCCAGTAGACTGGTAACTGAACAAGACCAATTATGGGTCAAACTTTTAAAAGCAAAATATTTCCTACACTCCCACCCTCTCGAAAAATCCAGAACTTCGAATCTTTCGTGGATTTGGACAAACATACAAAAAGGGTTAGAGTTAATAAAAGATAATTTTATTTGGCAAGTCAAAATGAAGCTTCGGTGAAAATCTGGGAAGACAGATGGATCTCTAACGCAAATATAATCCAAATAACCCCTAATAGTCAAGAACATGCACCAACTAGAGTTCAAGATCTAATTATGTATCAGAATAGATGGGATCAAGAAAAGCTAAACCAATTCTTCTACTCGGAGGACAAGGAAAAAAATCCAAGCTTTAAATCTAAGGAACCATGAGCAAAACATTATTAGATGGAGACACCATCACTCAGGAAAATTCTCGGCCAAAAATGTTTACACTTTTCTAGCCAATCAGGATCTCGACAATAATGATAACCCAGATTTCCCATGGAGCAAGATCTGGAGAATTCAAGCCATCCCAAGAATTAGACTTTTCATTTGGAAAATAGTGCAAAAAGTTCTCCCAACGTCGGCTAGATTAGGTGCTCACAATACGGAAATCGACCCGATTTGCCAACTATGTAACAATCAAGCGCCAGAAACGGAGGTTCATTTCTTCTGCGAGTGTCCTTTTGCAAGAGCCGTTTGGTTTGGTCTATCCCTACATAATATAATCCTTAGATACCCTCCCAACACCGCTATTGATTGGGTTAAGTGGTGGATTATGGAAGCTGATTTGAGACAATTTCAGGTAAAAATATCTACCACACTTTGGTTCATTTGGAAATACAGATGTTCGGTAGTTTTTGAGAAAATCCACCCAAACCCAGCCAATTTAATAGGACAAATAAATAGTTTCTTAAATTCCTCACCGTCGAATACCCTTCAAAGCAATAAGAAGAATCAAAAGAAAATATCAATCAACAATTCTTGGTCCAACCTAAATTCAGATTGGATAATCTTCATTGATGCTTCTTATAAGAAAGAGGATTCATCGATGGGATACGCTTTCATCCTATATTATGCTGATGAAGAGACTTTCATGCATCTTTCTGCGGGTTCGGAGTGGGCAATGTCAGCTTTCCACGCAGAAGCAAAAGCCTTGCTAAAGGCAGTTACATGGTTAAGAGAAAATATTTTATCAAGTGCGGTCATTGTAACTGACTGCAAAGCTTTGGCAGACAACTTAAACACGGTTATTACAGAATCTTCGTGATCGGCAGAAAATACCTTACAGGAAATAAGGATAATATTGGGCGATTTACCTCAAGCTAAAGTGAAATTTATAAAGAGAAAGAACAACAATGCAGCGGACTACATCGCTAAGGAGGCAAGGATTAAAAGGCTACAACACATGTCAGAAAACCTATACCAAAAAGTTCATAAATCTAGCATAGATTCTAATTCTTTTGATAAAAATGATTTTGTAAACCTACTGTACTACATTTGCTAGCTTTAATATACGATCTTTCCCATCAAAAAAAAAAAAATCCTAATCAATAGTCGATTAAAATATTCAACTTAGTTGACCCAAGTCTACATAGAACAATATACAACTAATCAGAGATTATCCTTTCAGATTAGCCTAATTGATACACGCAAACACATCCCAAGTGTTTGCAAACAAAAGCATATACTTTTGTACTCCACTCTTAATAAAAAAAAGAAAAATTTATTTTGGGTCTGAGAAAAACCAAAATAAAGTAGAGAGAAATAATCAACGATCATGCCAGAGGAGAAAACGAGTATGGATTATGTAATGGAAGCAGCTTCTGGTGCACACTTCTCTGGTTTACGTGTAGATGGTCTTCTTCGTTCTTCTTCTTCTTTGTCTTCTCCAACATCAACTTCTTCTCCACCTCCTTCTTCTTCATTATCGTCAACCATTACCGACTCTTCAAAGCAACCCTTTGTAATTGGTAAGTTATATCATACTTTTAAATCAATTTAAACAAAACCCTAGTTTCAATTTTTGTGTGGGTTCTGATTTTTACTGATAATTTTTTTTTTCTTGTTTTGGGAATTTTTCTTTGAATAGGAGTTTCAGGAGGTACTGCTTCTGGGAAAACTACAGTTTGTGATTTGATTATTCAACAACTTCATGATCATCGTGTTGTACTTGTTAATCAGGTAAAACTGATTATAAATTGAGCTTCAATTTCGAATGTAGTGTAGGTGTTTAATAAAATTACTGAAAAGATATTTTGCGCTTCTTTATTGGATAGGATTCATTTTATCGGGGTTTGACGGCTGAAGAATCTGAACATGTACATGAGTATAACTTCGATCATCCTGGTAATACATCACTGAAACTTAACAAATGTTGTTGTCGGACGATTACATTTTGATAAGACTTGGTAGTATCTGTTTATGTTGTTAACTCATTTAGTAGTTTATGTGCAGATGCATTTGATACTGAACAACTACTTGAGTGTGTTGGCAAACTGAAATGTGGCCAATCTGTTCATGTACCAATATATGATTTTAAGAACCATCGTCGATGTTCTGAGAGTTTCCGACAGGTATTTTATTTTTAACTTGATTGCTCGTCGTCTGGAAATTCTCTTATCCTTGGTGCACTCCAGTTGATTTGAGCTGTGGATGTGATGACCAGTCTTTCACGTATGTTAACTGTCTTATTCATACCCTAGGAAGATGTAAATCTTTGCGTGTGTAGACCACAAGTTTTTATAGAACTACATTGAGATAGTATTCTCTCTCATCTAGTTCATTCTGTAATGAATCATGCTCTACAGAAATAATGTTTTTTATGTTACTTACGAAGACAATCATTTTTCAGGTAAATGCATCTGATGTAATTATTTTGGAGGGGATATTGGTATTCCATGATCAGCGTGTCCGTAACTTGATGAATATGAAAATTTTCGTTGACACAGGTAAGTTTGCTCCTTGAGTCCATTTTCCAACATCATGACCTGTTATACTTAGGACACCTTTGTTATCTGTTAAAACAAATACTTAACCAAACTACGCTGTTGTTCTTCCCTGACTTCCCCATGCAACACATATTTGAGTTCTTAATTAGGTTTCCTAGGATAACTTGTGTCTGTTTTGAGACGTTTCCGATTCCATGCAACCCAGCTTGTGTTGTATAGCACAGTTATTTTTTCCATGTATCATATCAATCATTTCTGCTTGTCTCATGTTTGAGTCTTTATATGGTCAAATATTAGTACCCTTGCTATATGGTCTTTTCTGCATGTCTCATGTTTGAGTCTTAATATATTCATACATGGGTATCCTTGCTATGTTGTAAATTTGTAATGTCATTTAAGTGCAGTTTTCACCGTTTATTGTCTCGTGTACAACCCTTGTTTACCATACTGATTAATCTGTGATTGTTCAACCTAGATGCTGATGTCAGGCTTGCTCGAAGAATAAGGCGTGACACTGTTGAGAGAGGAAGAGATGTAAACTCTGTTCTTGAACAGGCAAGTGCCAATTGTACTAGTTTAGATTTCTTCTTAATCTTTTGTACCTTCTCAAGATTTTCTGTTTGATACGCGATGTGAAATTTCATTGTTCTTTTCTACCAAATATGGTATTTGCTCCAAATATCTCGATTACACAGGTGGATAATCTTATTTGCAGTTATCACTACCAAGGTTACATTTTTTTTTTTTTGATTAGTTAACTCACTCCCGATTTTCACCACCGTTTCTTCATGGGTGTTTTATACATGCCGCATATTAGTGTTGTCCTTCTATTTTCCCCACTCTGCTTTATTTTTTGTTGTTTTTAGTTGTCGTGCACAAAATACTAAACTCCTGCATGACGGCTAACATCCGACTGCTCCTTAATCTTTATCTCTGATACCTTATTGTGTAAGAAATTTCATTTTTGACTGTGCAGTATTCAAAGTTTGTCAAGCCTGCTTTTGATGATTTTGTTCTACCGTCGAAGAAATATGCAGATGTGATCATACCGCGAGGAGGTGATAATCATGTTGCAGTTGATCTGATTGTGCAACATATCCACACAAAGCTTGGTCAGCATGATCTATGCAAAATATATCCAAACGTATATGTCATTCAATCAACATTCCAGGTACCGTTCATCTTGTTCAGCACTGCTCGTTTATTTGTAGGATTTTGGTTCCGAGATGGAAACATATAGGCATATATTCTTTAGCATTCAAAATTCCAAATTGATCATGTTGTTTTAATCAGTCAGTGTGCACCTTGGGATAAATGACCAAGAAAATTGGAAAGACAAGATGCACTTTTGGTCTCTATGATTCTAGAGTGTGCATTCAATAGGAGATCTTGGATCGAATCAATATTGATGCATTAGTCACTTGTTAAAGCAGATGTGCTGACATGCACTTTTAACCATTGATATATAAATTGGAATGACCTTGGATGCTTATCCGGCATGATTTTAAACAACAATTGCGAGAAGTTTTCAGTTCTTTGTTCAGAATCATCACAATAGTCGCATTTGTACTTACATGCTGCAAGCCCTGATTACAGATAAGAGGGATGCATACGCTTATTCGGGATAGGGAGATATCAAAGCACGACTTCGTCTTTTATTCAGACCGGCTTATTCGTCTGGTAATTTCACAAAACTACTAATTTGAAGTTAATGCTTTACATGGTTCCCTGCCTTGGATAAATATATCAGTTTACTTGATTGTTTGTATTGATCAGTGAGTACTATCTCAGGTTGTTGAGCATGGGCTTGGTCATTTGCCTTTCACAGAAAAGCAAGTAGTTACTCCTACAGGTATTTGCTTAAAGAAAAGGTTGAAATTCAGATACCCATTTTTTCAATCAGTATACCTCATAGCTCATAGGATATGTGTAGTATGAGAGGATAATTTTTGAAAATGTTGAAGCATTATTCTCTTTTGACTCCATGATCTGCAATATTCTCTACTCTATGAACTCCACTGCAAGTTCTGAATCGTGTTATTTCTTTAACCAGGATCTGTATATACGGGGGTTGACTTTTGTAAGAAATTGTGTGGAGTATCCATTGTTCGAAGGTAATTTCATGAGTCATCTGTTCTTGATGAGATTACCAATGAAGTATAACATAGCTTGCATTAGCTATAACTCCACTATGTCATCAGATCTTAACTAAAGTCTTTGTCTGCTTTGTTTCAGCGGTGAAAGCATGGAAAATGCATTACGTGCATGTTGCAAAGGTATCAAAATTGGAAAGATACTGATACACCGTGATGGGGACAATGGGCAGCAGGTATCCCTCTTTTAAAAATCTATAGTGCTTCCCGTACTAATATATTCTCCCTTGAAAATTCTTCTCACGGTACATTTCATGTTGAATACTGCAAGCAGCTCATATACGAGAAGCTACCCAAAGATATTTCGGAAAGGCATGTTCTGCTTCTGGACCCGGTTCTTGCTACAGGTAACTTTTCTGTATATGAATCAAGATTTGAACAAATCCACACCGTAACTCGTGATGGCATGAAATTTGTAGACTTAACTGTCTCCACACACAGTGGGTTCTAATTGCTAGCCTAAACTACTCTTCAGCATTGAAGTTGGATATTGTTTGCACTTGTCAAATTGATTGTTAACCTTCTCTGTAATATCTCTCAAGGTAACTCTGCTAATCAAGCAATTGAGCTTCTAATACGAAAAGGAGTCCCAGAGTCCCACATAATCTTCTTAAACCTCATATCTGTAAGTACTTCATCTTCCACCTTTTGTTTGTCAAGTGTTTGTATCTTGGTCACTCTTTGCGTCCTTTAATCTCCATGTGATTTTGTTTTTTTCCTGACTTCAGGCACCTGAGGGAATTCATTGTGTCTGCAAACGATTCCCGGCCTTAAAGATTGTCACCTCAGAGATCGATGAGGCATTAAATGATGAGTTCAGGGTTATACCAGGATTGGGAGAGTTTGGTGATCGATACTTTGGCACAGACGATTGATTGAGTGAGATGTACCTTTTAGTGCTTAAAATTTGAAAATTGATTATTGGGAGAGATTGAATAACACTTTCTTAATCCAAATCTCCATCAAAGAAGGTTGTTTTGGTGCATCTTTAAAAATAAATGAATGCAAAATATTCAGATTCCTTTCGTTGTGTGGAGTGTACTGAAAAGTTAAATTAAAAGAGGTTTGTTTGAGAAGTATATCTCTCCCTCTCTCTATATATATATATTGAATATTAATCATATACCTCTCTTCCATCAACAGTAACAGAGGTGTTTTCTTTTACCAGCTAGCTTTAAACTTCTCTATGATCCCCGGTAATGTAATCTTCCTCGAAACCTGGTCTCAACAACAAATCCTTAAGTTTGAACCTGTTTTCTCTCTCACTACCTTCCCAATCTGCTTCCGTTACAGTTTTAATCGCTTATCTGCTTGCGTTACAGTTTTAATAGCTTATCTGCTTCCATTACAATTTTAATCGCTTTACAGCCACTTTCCTTCGTGAACCATCCCAGTTGTTGAATCCAACCATTTTTGACAATCCCACTACCTTTCTATTCTTTCTTTGTAGCCCTCGGGTAATGCTTCTTCACTCGTAATGGTGGCTTTAATGCAAGTAAAAGATGGCATATTTGTTAATTCAAAACCCAGAAGTAGCTCTTGAAATTGCTCCCTTTTCTTCTAATGACACAAAAAATAATAGAATGAGTTTCGAATTTGTTCAACCACATATCTCATTTTTCCGTATTGTTTCTGCACAACATCCATGAAAGCACCTTCAAGTTCCATACATACACGATCTAAAACCAAGTGCATCAGCGTTCTTGTAAGATAATGTGGGACGCTCATGAAATGAAATTCTACCGTAATCACGGTATGTAATGAAACTCATCATTTTAGCTTGATGAAGATGGAGTCTAATTGATGATCCTGGGAAACCCGGTGGTTGCTGCATCCTGTCTTAGCCTAACATGGAAAAGCAGCACGAATTCATGAAAATCTTCAAGTTATGGTATTGGTACGTACGTTGATGCTTGCTGGAAGTAAGAGATACGAAGCAGATGTCATGCTAATGTTACAGTAAAGGCAAGCTTTAATGCCGAGTTCTTTGGAGCCAATGAGTAAAATCGTAAAACACGTAATCTGGTTCAAGTTCACGAAGAGCAGACTCAACTTGAGGCCTGGTGAGATCCATGGCAGTCATTAGGAGATGGTGTAAAGCAAGTGGAACATTTGAAGTGGCTTCAGAACCAGGTGGAAGACCTTTGACGGCGGGGACAGTAAGTGGGATAAATTTGATCTGATCCGGGTAAAAATTGAAGGGTTCTAACTTTGGTTGTGTATTGGTAGGTAAGGAGAAACTAACTCAGTGACCAAATGCAAACCATGGGTACATAGCAATGTGTAAGCTCCTTTTATCTCCCATCATGTCTTAATCTAAAGATATACCCGATGAAATATTATTTCACGACGGAGATCAAAGGAGCTTACACATCGCTACGGGAGAAATAATTAGAAAGATTGGCACACCATACGCCAATTTTACTGTGCTGTAATTCGGATGAGAAGTTTAAATCTCCTTTTAGGTTTGACAATTTTATCTTAAGGCATCCTAATTTTCTAAATAGTCTTAAAATTTGGTGGATGAATTTAAACTTTTCTGGTAACCCAAGTTACATTTTTGCAAAGAAATTACAAGCTTGAAAATTCTTTATTAAGAATGGGCAGAAATCCACTTTTGGTAATTTACAATCTCAAATTGATAATTTAGAGCTTACAACTTATGTGCTGGATAGTTTAGAGGAGATCAATTAATACTCTTTCTGATGATGATATTATAGCTAGGGCTAAAGTTCAACATGCTTCTCTTTCTTTGAAGTTCAACATCTAGGGTTAGCCCAGTTGGCCAGGAGGAGTCTGATGCTGAAGTAGGAGGTCTGCAGTTCGAGTCTCCGCTCAAATATTGGAGATTTCGTGTAATTACTACTAATTTTATTATGGGGAAGGGGGTCGGGTTTGCTCTACCGAGGGGAAGGCTCGGTGGCTACGCTGCCAGGGGGCAGGACGGGTCTATGCCTAGTTTCAAAAAAAAGAAAAATCTTTTAAATATAAGTTGAATAACATAAATTGTCTGATAATTGGTGGCAATATGTGTTATGACAAGAAAATGATTTCTAAGGAAACTACTTCCTAGTATTTCTTTTGAAGAATGTATAAGTCTGGAAAACTCTTTTTCTGAAGTCGAAGTTAAGCAGGTGATTGATCAGTTTGGTGCTCGGGATCAGATGGCTTTACGATGGAAATCTATAAGTATGCATGGGACATTGTCAAGTCCGATTCAATGCTTGTTGTTAGAGAGTTTGAGAGAACCAGAATGCTTGATTGGAGGTTAAACTATACCAATATTACTTTGATTCCTAAATATAGTGGGGGAGTTTCTCTTCATACATTTGGATATCGAGATATAATTTATCTTGGAAATTGAACAAAGCATATCAACCTGTGGTTTTCTTCACACATTATCTACAAAAAAAATGGTGAGATTGTCATCAACAAGTATACTCAAGTAACAGTATAACGTACCTCTTCTTAACGAATTACCAACTTCGATACTCAATAAAATTATTTTACAAAATTGGAAATTATGCGTCGAATAAATTATTTATAAGCCAAGATTTTGCTGAAGTACCCATCAGGGGAAGTATCATTATAAAAGATAACTTATCAGACTTAACATGTTGTACTCTTTTTACTTCGGGAAGGTTTTGTCCCTCTGGATTTTTCTTCTCAAGGTTTTCATGAAGCAACATATGCGTGTTCAACACTATTCTAAATCTTACATATTTTAGGGATTTATTCTCTGAGTTTTCTAAAGATATTATAGTTATTAAGTACAGATTGGTCATCATGGGAAGTGTTATAAACACATATTACACTTGGGATACCTGGGATAAACTTATTATGCCTACGTTTCTTTATTAAGGTGCCTTTGTTTCTAACCATTGTTCTACACATCAATAATAAAAAATTTCATCTCTTTCTCTTTATCTCCTCTCTCTTTATCTTTATAACACTTTTCATATTGATATATGCACATGAGTGTTGTTTCGCTATAATTAACTCATATTTCCAAATTTGAAACAGTTAGACGACGAGAATAATTCGACATGTGTTATGTGGAGGATTAAGGGAATTCACCTAAGGGTAAGGTTTGAAAAACGGTCATGAGAAATATTTGTGCGGTCATTTTAGTACTCGAGGTCATGTGTCGTGAGTCGTGACCAAAATAGTTAATATCATGTACCGGCTAGTGCAGGTGAAGTCCACCTAGACAAAAATAATATATGAGTTATATTCGAATTCAAATAAACACAAGTAACATTGTAATATTACAATTTGCACATTTAAATATTATGTTACTCAAAAGTTTTAATGTGGGGTATTTACAATGGGCAGTGACTAAATACAACCTAGATTTTGACTAAATCTAATCCTCATTGAAAAATACAAATAATGATAAACCATAAATAACGTGGGTAGTGAAAACCCGTCACCAATTCATCTTCTCAGTAGAAAAAGTCAAACATAACAAATGTTATTCTTTTGTCCAGATCTTCCACTTTAATATATTCAATTAAATAATATTTTCTTCCACTTTAATATATTCAATTAAATTCCAAAACCAAAAATGTTAATCTTAAATCTCAAAACCTAAGAATTATACCATAATATTTGATATTACTGATTGATGTAATTATATTAATTTTATGGTGATCATATTTGTTGATTCCAACTACTACTTACTGATGGGACTGTATTTACACGAATGATTCAAGAAAGGGCTCTAAGATCTAGATCAAAAACAGAGACTAAAAAAGGGTTTAACGATCTTATTATAATTTTTGTATTACTTTGATATAGAGATTAATTGACCTGTGAAATCAAAAGACCAATCGCAAAGAAAGTATCTTGCTAACAAACTCAATCACATCGCGAAAACGCTTTCACACGAGAGAACCCTATTTTCCTAAAAACTTCCTCTTCTGATTTCGTCGGCTCTGATGGTATCTGTTACATGGATAATTAGGGGTACTGCTAAGATCTAAGATTTTGATTCGATACAAATGAAGATTTGATTTTTTTTATTTGAAGATTTGCTTGAGGATTCACAAAAGAGAAAAGGGGTTCCGGTATTCTGAAAATTTCGGCGGTTCAGAAAAAAGAAGTTTTAGAAAGATTTGTTTTTCCTCTATTCTTCTCGATCTCATGGCCTTCTTCTGATTTCAGCCACCAAAGTCAGGTATTGTTCCTCATCAATTTTCAATATTGGGTCTTTTAATTAGGTTTCTCAGAAGATCTGATTTTTTAATCTGCTATTAGAACCTTAGAGTATTCAATATTGACATTTGGAAGAATCACTGGTAAATCCCCCACAAATGGTTGTTTGCTTTCCCTGTTTCCAAGCCTACCTTTGCATATTCCTCTTGCACACTGGTTTATCATTTCTTTGTTAAGAATTTCTAATTTTCTTTTAGTCAGTTGGGTTCCCAATTCAATCTTCTTCCTATAAATACTCTTGATGATGAAGTTTGTTGTTATACCTGAGTTGTGCGTCTCATACCAGTTTATCCCTGTAAAACCCCAATTTCAATACCTAGCTATCATTCAACTTCTTGTAGCTTTTCAGTTGTTCATCAGTGTATCATCATGTATGCAGTCTGGCATGGTGATGTTTCCCAGCTAACAAATCAATTACAACAATCCCTGAATCTGAGTAATGGGAGACACTTCAACCTTAATGAAGTCATACCTACTAGCTACCAAAACACTCATTTGCTCTGGACTAACTGTCTGATAGGAGTTTTTACTGAGCCAGTAGAAAGGAACTGTTGGGATATAAAAAATGCATTGTTGTTTCAATGGGAGATCCATGGGGGGATTTCTGTGAGAAAAGCTAGTGAGTGGGTTTACCTTATTAGGTTTCAACATGATTATGATATGCATAGAGTCTTAAATCTAGATACTAGAAGAGTATTTGGATATATTTTTAGCATCAAAAAATGGGAAGCTTCTGATGATTTGAAGAATTGATGTCCAACAGTGGAGATGTTCTTTATTGCAGTCAAAAATATTATTCCAGCTCAAGTAACAAGTGACAACATTAGAAGATATTTGGCTAGCATGGAGAGATACTTTCCTTCTCTTATCCAGTGAGACAATCAAATGGAAGTCTCTTAATCACAGTGAGAGCAAGTATAAGGTTCAGATAGAGGATAAAGTTTAGTGTAAAAGCTGAAAATGAATTGGGAAATGGCAACACTGTGTTCTTTCAGTTTCATAATTTTCCTGTTAATTTCTGTGATTTTTGTTAGCTGATTGGTCATAAAACCCAAGATTGCATGAAATACCACATGGCTCTACACCAAGCTGAAATTCAGCAAGCTCAGGCCGATGAAGTCCTAATTTCCATGCAGCAAGAACAGATGCAGCCTGTGATGGTGCAGGATGGCATGGAGTTTTCAGATGACAGTCTTGGTAATTCATCCCCTGATCGTGCTGCTTCTAAGGTAACTTACACTGACTATATTAATCCAATTGACAGTGAAATTGATAACAATACATTTTATGGATCGCGAAATATTTCTGCTTCTATTGAGTTTCCTGCATCCAACTGGTTTAATGGATCTACAAGTAATGATATGGAAAATAACACTAATAAGGACTCTTATATGTGGAAGCTCATACCAAAAAGAGACAGACCCAGTAATCCTTTTAATTTTGTTTCTGGCCTATGGGGTGAAGCTAACACATCCCAGCATACTTCTAGCCTGAACAACACTGCATATGCTAGAAACTGGGGCTTGATGCAAAACTACTTTCATTGGGATTGTCCATTGCCAGCACCTAAGAAACCAAGAATCTATGACATTGATTTGAATCTTTCGCTGGGAATTGCTAGTCATGCAGAAGCAAGAAGTAGAGATTATTGAACCAGAAAGGTATTTCAAGGAATACACTCGCCAATGGTTTAACGGTGAATTCTCATCAAACCCAACTGGTGGTCAAGATGATAATACTCAAGGTGATAAATAAGAAGACAATGCCAGATAGTTCTAAATCTCTTGAAAAGAAGCTACCCTGTTAATCTGTTATATCCATGTAACAAGCCATCAGAGCCTATGAGCTCATTTTCCTGTTGTTGATGGTGTTTTTTAGCTTAGGGTTAAAATCGTAAAACCTTGCATCTGACGTCACTCTGCAAGGAAACGGTGTCGTGAGTGCTAACCTCTCCACCAGCATATTTATTGAGACATTCAATATATTTACACGAAATTTATCCAGACTGGTGAATGTAGCAACCATCCCAAACACTCTGTAAATTTCGGCACCTCTCCAATACAAGACTCACTGAGTACTTTCCTGTGCTATGTTTCCCGGAAGAACCCTTAATATCGGTATGGCATGACGGATTTGTGTTCACTCGCAGCGGAATAGCATGAACCTCCAAGTACCAAAGTTAAGGCCATCGCACAAAGTGCTCAGACGGAAAGCACACTACATTCTGTAGATAAGGATTTTTGTGACAACATACAAAATCCAGCCAATTATTGTGATAACTCACAAAAACCTCATAAACCCAACTAATTTGCAAAGTTAGGGTTTCGCGCCCCGCGCAGTATACTAGACCCCGTTGGTCGAAAAATTATGCTTAGCCCAACTAGGCGATTAAATCCGCCACATCACACTGGAAGTGTGGCCACGCCCTAGCTTGCCGGCCCCACTTCCCATCGACCAATCATGTCGCTTTAAATCTGCCACACTCACACAGAAGTGTAGCCACGCCCATGCTTGGCCGACCCTCTTACATTAACCAATCATGTTGCTTCAAACTCGCCACAGTGTTGAAAAGGAGGAAACCATGCCAGATGGTCGCAAAGCCAATTAGCTTCCCAAAACCCGCGCCAAACGCGCATGCCAGGTGCACATGCCAATCTGCATGCCTAACTTGCCAAACGCGCATGCTAGGCGCACATGCCAATCGGCATGCCTAACTTGCCAAACGCGCATGCCATGCGCACATGCCAATCGGCATGCTAAACATGCCAAGCAACATGTCAAACTCGCCGAACGCGCATGCCAGGCGCACATACCAATCGGCATGCCAAACACGCCAAGCAGTATGCCAAATGCGCATGCCAGGCGCACATGCCAAACGACATGCCTAACTTGCCAAACGCGCATGCCAGACGCACATTCCAAGCAGCATGCCAAACTCGCCAAACGCACATGCCAATCAGCATGCCTAACTTGCCAAACGCGCATGCCAGGCGCACATGCCATATATGCTAATTAGAGTTTCGGCATGCTAAACCCTAATTTAGACAAAGTTTCCAGGCGCCGACAGAAGGTAGCCATAATCAACGGCTATCATTCCTCATGAGATGCAATCTCAGCCGTCCAAGTTCGCCACCGAGCTGATAGACTTGTGGCAACTTTCAGGCGACCAGCCGCGTAAAACTAATGGTCATGGCTACGCCAGGGTCCACTTGCACCATCGTGCCACTGGCATGCACGAGCCATGCCAGCCATGCCGCATTGCCACTAGCGTGCACCAAAAACGCCACTGCACCATCTTCAGGCGCCAACATAAGGTAGCCATAATCAACGGCTACCCTTCCTCCCGAGATGCAATCTCAGCCATCCAAATTCGCCACCGAGTTGGCAGGCTCGTGGCAAGTTTCAGGCGACTATCCAAGACAATCCTAATAGCATCACATGCTATTTTCCTAGGACAGGCCTCTCGACTTTAACTTGCCACACGTAGCAAAGTGCTACATGTTTTCCACGAAAACACTCGAGACGTCAGAACATGTCACAAACTGGGGGATACTCATCAGGGTATTGGTCTGGCGGTTTACAGCGTGCGGCATGCAATATGCCCGTTACAAGAAAGTGTCATAAAGCGAGGTGGTTAGTAATGGCAAGAAGTAATGGTGAAACGTATCCTTCATTATGGAAACATCAATTCCAGGCATTACCCGTTACTCTTTTCTTCCACCACTTAACCGTTTCCACTTCCTACGAGACCAGGGTACGTTTTATTGCGACTTGTATAAATAGGTCTCACCTATTCCCACCAGATAACAAGTTTTGTTCAGGAGAAGAATACAACATCCATAAATCATCTGATAGCTTTTCATTCAGCTAGCCAGTTCAATTTTCTGATACAAGTCACGAAACACCCACACTTCCAGAATCAACTATTCTGGTCTCAACACTTTCTTCGCTTCCCTCCCTAAGACCAACCCTTCTCCTTCACTTTGTGACCGAAGCAAGCATGGAACGGTCATTTCTTGGTTTAGGCCAGTATTATACAAATTGATCTCTCGAATCAAAAGTACTCCCGTGCAGTACATTGTTTAGGGTTTAGACTTGTTTCTCATCCACACACGAAATTACCAAAAACAGCAGAAACTGTTTTCACCCACAAACAATTGGCGACCACATTGGGAGATTAATCTCTCGCTTACAATATCAATTTCCAATTCCGAGTTTCATTCTTCAACCCAGACATCAATATGGTAGAAGCAAACGATCTGCGCGGGGTTCAATGGCTCAGTTGTCAGTTATTACACGATGAGGAATGACTGAGGACTTCTCACAGTCACAACGGCGTCGCCCATAAAATTCAGACTTACGCCCGGAAGATCCATTTTGTTGGGAGACCCTAAAAGCGAGTAATTCTTGTTAGACAAAGTACATAATCTACTACTTCAAGTTTTCACGTTGATAATAGAAATCGATAGTCGTGTTACCCCAAAAATTCATCTTATACTTTCTATCGTCATACAACATTCACAATTCCATGACTCTCATGGAATATTCATGCTACTAACAGTCATGATCAAAACGACATTATTCTAAAATTCATTCCAAAGAATAATCCAAAACCCTCATAGGTAACAATTATCTATCAATCCAAAAATATCAAACCATAAACCAGGCGTTTCGTTTGCCTTTCAAAAAGAAAACCTAAGCAAAAGAAGTCCAGAAGACATAAGATATTCAAGGAAAATCATTAAACAATGGCTTGCTCTTCTTAGAGAAATCCTCCTTCGCGCTTTGGAGAGCCGCCCGTTTCAGCTTCAATTTTTTGGAAAACCTTTCGATTTACGCTTCATGTTGATTGATCACATCCGCGGAGGGGCCGTCGGTTTCCTCAGCCTGCAACTTTTGGATCTCGATGAAACCCCCAACAAACCAGGGGTGTTGAACTCAAAGTTTATGCACATGTCCCGGTGGAACTTCCAGCTCGAGATTACATCCTCGAAAATGGTATGGCCAGTCACATTGGACATGTCATCAATCGAAGATAAGGCTTCTTACACGCGCCTGACTAGCGCGAACTGGATAGTGATCTTTTTGGTTGTGGCGATATGTCTGTACCTTTCCAATATCTTAGTGTATAATTTCGCATATTTTCCTTGCACACTGAAGCCTCCAATCAGCACATGATCTGGAAAAGGAACCAAATATGGAGGAGCAAAAATGGCTCCCGCAACTGAATCTGTGACCGACAGAGGATTCCTGACTACAATTGCGCCAACGGTCGCCTAAGTAATTTACACCATCTGGGTTGCAACGACGTCTTCAATCTCCATTTCCAAATCACCAACAGGCGCGGCTTCCACGGTTGAGGTCGAAGCTACATCTTCACCGTCACGAGTCTCCACCTCAGTGACATCTTCAGAACCAACTCCTCCCAGCGATATTACAGTTTAGTTTTGTTTCAAAAAAAAAGGAGAAGAATGCAGAAACTTACCGACTCATTCGCGGACTTGCTGGAGGAAGACTCAGCGCTACTTTCAGAAGTACTTCCATCATCACCACTGGATCCCGAACATTCCTCTTCTCCTGACTCTTCTTCATCTTCAGAAAACTTAGACGCTGATTTCTGACCGTGCGCGAGTCTGGCAAAGGGGTTCATGTTGTCAAGACCCTGAGTTGTGAAAGAAAAGAAGAAAAGATGTTCAGCGACGAAACAAAAGATTTGTGTGAACCAGTCAAATCAAGAAGGAGCCATGCATACCCGTATGTTGGAAGAACTGAAAGTCACGAGAGATGACGAATCCGACTGAAAACCACCCGCACGGTTTTTAGACCTTCGCTCCTTTTCATGGGGATTGTCCACATCCGAGCTGGGAGATTTCCGCTTAGCCGTAGGAAGCTCCCTCAACAATGTATGTTTCGCTAAAATCGCAGGGGAAGGCTTGCCACGGGGATCTTTCACCACCTCATTCACAAATCCATGAAGGGAGAGAAACTCATCCTGCCAGAACACATTGTATTTGGATGTCGTCGATGGACTTCGTTTTGAGAGGGCTTTTACCCGGCGCAAGAACACTGGCATCAAGAACAGCTGACAACAATTCTTTCGGAGCCTCCGAATGACGAAGAAATGAGACTCCTTGGTCAAAACCCATATACCGAGCAGACCTGTCAATATTATAAGGAACCGCCTCATAAGATCCCCTGAAGAAAGATGGCACATGTCCAGGTGTACAGCTTCGTATGAATATGATTTCTCCAACGCTCATATTCTCTTCAGCAGAAAACAAAGTCATATTTGGGACAACAACAAAAGTGTTCGGCTGAAATATGGATGCATGGACCGGATCCCAAGGACGAAAGCTAACTGCATACGCATTGTCGAGGAATTCGATGAGATTCGACCCGGAGTTTGGACGCTTATTCAACCAGCGGAGTATCCTGAAACCGCCATGGGAGTCAGGAAATGAAGCCAGCGGCTTAGGAGCATAATTTTTGAAATGCTCCCACAACCACATTTGAAGAAAAGTGATGTGTACATACGAGTCTACTTTTATATGACCATTAGAAGCATACATGTCCGCGGTCAAGTGATCCAGATGGTTGTACAAAGATCCAAGAAACAAGCCGCCGATGGGGAGGATAAAACCTTTCGCCGATTTGATAGCCAGTTTGATAAGCTCCTGTCTTATCTCCTTCTTGCCAGAGCCATCATCAAGAATATCTCTAGATAACCACAAAGCCAAAAATGCAGCGACATGGAGCGTACCGTTCATCTGATTCGGCTCTGAGTCTTTCGAGAACCATTTAGACACCCACCAGCTATAGAAGCACTTCGTTTCGTAATTTTTCCGAACAAACCCTGCCGACTTGGCAACGAGAGTGGCACGCATTTCCTCTTCCTCATCAGACAAAGTAATGTCAATGTTCCCTGTTATTGGAAGATTCAGCAGGACGGCTACACTCTCTAAAGAAATAGTCATTTCACCCCACCTGCATGTGGCCGTATGAGTATCTGGACACCATCTGGAGATAAAAGTGACCAAGCCCACGATGTCCTTCCTGATTTGAAGTGTTGCAGAATCCATGACCGCGTTGATGATTTGCGCCCTGGTCAGACTGTCTCTTACGCAGTCTTGACTTATCATGAACTGCATCCATTCATCAAAAGAACGCAATGGGCTCTGACAAGCCATGAAGTCAATAGGAGAAGCAGGTACTCATTTTTTTGAAGACAGAATCGTATCACGCGCCCTGGCCGAACTAATGGGCGTCTCCTCCATTTTCTGAACCGCTCAGAAGGATAGCCACATATTTGGGATGGTTTCTTTTAACTGTGGCAGATTGTGTAAAGAATTCGTCATCCGTGTTGGGCTTCGAGTTGCTAACGTTTTTCGACATAGCGACAGGACTATTCTCAGGCGACATCCCTAACAAAATTTTCTTATACTGCTTTCACTTTCAAAGTAACTACAACGGAGCAAAACGAAGAAAAGTTACTACCAAAAAAAAAGGTGCATGAAGACTACTTATCACCGGCGGAGAATCTATTTTGGTCGCAAGCCAATTTATTTTGGTCACAAGCCATAGCACAGGTAGCCAAAAGGGACACGCATAGACAAAAGAGTGAGGACTGATACTCCCTTCAACAAGCCATGTTTTGCCGCGGAAACGTGCCCCTAGCCAAAACCGTGTCTCGCAGCAGGAAGTATGCTTTCGACCAAAGGGAGAGTGTGTCCCACCATGGAAATTGTGCGACGACCGCAAAAGGAAAAGGAAACCCTAAGGCTAGGTTTTCATAGGAGAAGAACTAATGGCGGCCACCCATCCGTGCGCGCCTACTTTGCATAACAATTGGCTTCCTTACCATCAATGTGGCGGCTAATATTACTACGATACTGCTAGCAGAGAAGAATCATTCATACACGAGTATTTCTACGGGTTTATGGAGGATATGCTTATGGCTATGGTTTACAACAACACAGAAGAGCAAACAAAAGAAGAAACGTTGATAAACATACCTAAAATACGCTCGCCTACTTTTGTTGCTGCTCTCTCCGCCGATCCAAGCCTTTGCCGCTAGCACCAAGATGTGAAAACAAAGTAAACAATACGAAATTAAGGAAGATAGGTAACGCCTTTTATAGGCATGGTGTTTTGGAGTTCGACTATAGAAAGGTTTCTATTTTGGGACACGCACGAAATAAGGTAGCTCGGCCCGCGGTGTTGACATTCCATTGCTAATCTCCACGTCCAAGCCAACACTACACCAACGCCCCATGGATCCATCTCTACCACTCCTAGCCTACGCCATCTCTACCCACTCCAAGTTAGTTGCGCCATCCACCATGCAACAGATGCAGCCAAACCAATAGTACCACGCCAGCGCCAGCAGTCCGCGTTCAAGCCTCGTGCCAAAGGTCCGCGTCCAAGCCAGCAACCATCTCGGCCATTCCGCGTCCAAGCCAGCGGCACCATCTCCGTAAGGCCAAGCTAGCCGCACCACTCCACGGATATCCCAAGGTAGTCGCGCCATCCGCCATGCCAAGCTAGCAGCGCCAACCTAGCCATTCAAAGCAGTGCCATCTCCACCAGCCAAGGAAGCGCCATCCTGGCCGTTCAAATCAGCGTCATCTCCATATGTTCCGTAACCTATCCAGCTAGCATTCACCAATTCTCGAACCAAATTATTGTACCATCTCTGCCAATCAGTAGGCGAAGTTTCAGCGCCAACTTTTCCGCTCTTGACAAGTGCCATATGCAGCCCCAACCAACTCCCACCGCGTCCTAACCAATGCCTTAGCCAGCAGCGGCGTGAACCATTCCCTAACCAGTAGCCAAAGACGCCGCATTGGTGCCAACATCCCACGGCTAAGACGAATTTATGCAAAAGACTCCAACACAAGGATCACTGATTCCTCATGCCTTCCACCAAAGGTTAGTTGAATTTCCTTGGAAATCTCTTCACGTCTTGCTCTTTCGATTTTACTCTTGTCTGTCACCATCTCATGCTTACCCCGCAACAATGCCACTGTTACGTGTTAAGCAGGGGACTTGATGTTGATGGTGGTTTTTAGCTTAGGTTTAAAATCGTACAACCTTGCATCTGACGTCAATCTGCAAGGAAATGGTGCCGTGAGTGCCAACCTCTCCACCAGCATATTTATTGAGCCATTCAATATAATTACACGAAATTTATCCAGACTGGCGAATGTAGCAACCATCCCAAACACTCTGTAAATTTTGGCGCCTCGCCAATACAAGACTCACTGAGTACTTTCATGTGCTATGTTCCCCGACAGAACCCTTAATATCGGTATGGCATGATGGATTTGTGTTCACTCGCAGCGGAGTCGCATGAACCTCCAAGTACCAAAGTTAAGGCCATCGCACGAAGTGCTCAGACAGAAAGCACACTGCATTCTGTAAATAAGGATTTTTGTGGCAGCATACAAAATCCAGCCAATTATTGTGATAACTCACAAAAAACTCATAAACCCGACTAATTTGCAAAATTAGGGTTTCGCTACCCGCGCAGTACACTAGACCCCGTTGGTCGAAAAACTATGCTTAGCCAAACTAGGCGATTAAATCCGCCACAACACACTGGAATTGTGGCCACGCCCTAGCTTGCCGACCCCACTTCCCATCGACCAATCAGGACGCTTTATATCCGCCACACTCACACAGAAGTGTAGCCACGCCCATGCTTGGCCGACCCTCTTACATTAACCAATCAGGTTGCTTCAAACTCGCCACAGTGTTGAAAAGGAGGAAACCACGCCAGATGGTCGCAAAGCCAATGGCTTCCCAAAACCCGCGCCAAACGCGCATGCCAGGCGCACATGCCAATCGGCATGCCAAACAAGACAAGCAGCATGCCAAACTCGCAAAACGTGCATGCTATGCACACATTCCAATCGGCATGCCTAACTTGCCAAACGCGCATGCCAGGCGCACATGCCAATCGGCATGCTAAACATGCCAAGCAGCATGCCAAACTCGCCGAATGCGCATGTCAGGCGCACATGCCAAACACGCCAAGCAGCATGCCAAACTCTCCAAATGCGCACATGCCCAACGGCTTGCCTAACTTGCCAAACGTGCATGCCATGCGCACATGCCAATCAGAATGCCAAACATGCCAAGCAGCATGCCAAACTCGCCAAACGCGCATGCTAGGAGCACATGCCAATCGGCATTCCTAACTTACCAAACGCGCATGCCAGGCGCACATGTCGAACGGCATGCCAAACTTGCCAAAACGCGCATGCCAAGCGCACATGCCAAACGGCATGCCATATATGCTAATTAGGGTTTCGGCATGCTAAAACCTAATTTAGACAAAATTGCCAGACGCCGATAGAAGGTAGCCATAATCAACTGCTATCCTTCCTTATGAGATGCAATCTCAGCCATCCAAGTTCGCCACCGAGCTGACAGACTTGTGGCAACTTTCAGGCGACCAGCCGCCTAAAACTAATGGCCATGGCTACGCAAGGGTCCACTTGCATCATCGTGCCACTGGCATGCACGAGCCATGCCAGCCATGCCGAATTGCCACTAGCGTGCACCAAAAACGCCACTCCGTCATCTTCAGGCGCCAAAATAAGGTAGCCATAATCAACGGCTACCCTTCCTCCTGAGATGCAATCTCAGCTATCCAAATTCGCCACCGAGTTGGCAGGCTCGTGGCAACTTTCAGGCGACTATCCAAGACAAGACTAATAGCATCACATGCTATTTTCCTACGATAGGCCTCTCGACTTTAACTTGCCACACGTAGCAAAGTGCTACATGTTTTCCACGAAAACACTCGAGAATCAGAACATGTCACAAACTGGGGGATACTCATCAAGGTATTGGTCTGGAGGTTTATAACGTGCAGCGTACACAAGAAAGTGTCATAAAGCGAGGCGGTTAGTAATGGAAAGAAGTAATGGTGAAACGTATCCTTCATTATGGAAACATCAATTCCAGGCGTTACCCGTTACTCTTTTCTTCCACCACTCAACCGTTTTCACTTCCTACGAGACCAGGGTACGTTTTATTGCGAATTGTATAAATAGGTCTCACCTATTTTCACCAGACAACAAGTTTTGGTCAGGAGAAGAATACAACATCCAGAAATCATCTGATAGCTTTTCATTCAGCTAGCTTTTCATTCAGCTAGCCAGTTCAATTTTCTGATACAAGTCACGAAACACCCACACTTCCAGAATCAACTATTCTGGTCTCAACACTTTCTTCGCTTCCCTCCCTAAGTCCAACCCTTCTCCTTCACTTTGTGACCGAAGCAAGCCTGAAATGGCCATTTCTTGGTTTAGGCTAGTATTGTACAGATTGATCTCTCGAATCAAAAGTACTCTCGTGCAGTACATTGTTTAGGGTTTAGACTCATTTCTTATCCACACACGAAATTACCAAAAACAACAGAAACCGTTTTCACCCACAAACACCTGTATTTTTGCTTTTGGCTTTACTGTTTTTTGCTTTCTATTGTAATAGCTGTAGTTAAGTTCTGTTTTTAGTACTTTTCTGTACTTTGTTTCTTCCCTGTAATCCTCCTAGTTGTTATTTCTTGTAAAATTTAGTATTTTCTTTCCCTTTGTTAGTTTCCATTGCCCTAAATCTTTTGCTTTTCTATCCTCTGTTCAGAGCTTCCATATAAGACTTCTCTTATGCTTATTGTCTTATCCTATATACTCTTTTTTTGGGTTTCCTTTTTACTTACTTGTGCCTGTTTTTTACTTGAGTCCATGTTCTTCTAGGCTTGCATAAGGCTTGTTATGTCCCCTCTCTTTTGTGAGCTTTCTCCTGCTCTTTAATCTGGTGAAGTTTTTTTTATGCTATCTTATTGCTTCTAACACTAGTTTTCAGGTGCAATTCCTTTCTCTTCTGGATTGAGTAATTTATCTTGGTGGTCTCTGAGCTGTTTTTTTTTTGTCCTGGGCTTGAGCGGTTTTCTTTTCTCCCTCCCCTGTGTGGCTTTTTGTGTTTCTCTCCATGCCTTTTTGAGTCCTCTGGTGTTGTTCATTTTTTATTGTCCTTCTTTTTGGTAGTCTCTCCTAATAAACATTTTTATGAGTCCATTCCTTTTCCTCTAGGGTTTTCTCTTTTCCCTCTTATTGTTTTGTGTCTTCCCTACTGGTTGTTTTCTTCGCTTATCCAATGAAACTTCTTTCTTGGAATGTCCAAGGAATAGGGACTCCTATTACTAAGGACTATCTTAATCACCTTTGCCATTTCTACAAGCCAGATATTATTTTTTTATCTAAGACAAAGGCCACATTCGATAGAATGAACCTTTTGTTGAAAAAATCCGATTTTCATGATTGGTTCATAGTCCCGTCGGTGGGGATAGCTAAGGGGTTGGTGATAGATTGGCATAATAATGTATAGCTAAATCTAATCTCAGCTTATTTAAATGTTTGCCATTTTGAATCAACAATCGGAGACAAAGAAATAGAAATTACATGTGTCTATGGCACCGTGGAAGCAGATTATAAAGTAGATCAATGGTCTTATATTCAGGATTTAGCGAGACAAGTACAAAAACCTTGGGTCCTAATTGGAGATTTGAATATAATATTGGACTCGGGTGGGAAATAATACGAGCTCAAGCAGTAAATCCTTCGTCAGGCAGATAATAGACGCGTTGGGGCTACAAGATGCAGGTTACGAAGGAACGCCTTTCACTTGGTCAAATAACAGAACCGGAGATGCTAATATATACGAAAGGATCGATAGAGCTTTAATATCTTATCAGTGGATTCAGTTATTCCCGGACACAAAGGTAAGTCACCTAACCAGAGTTGGCTCTGACCACACCCCTATCCTTTTCGATTCCAATCCAGAAACAAAAAGACTTCTTAAACCGTTTAGATGCATTAGGTCTTGGCTCTCCCATCCCTCTTTATCTACTGTGGTAGAAGCGTCTTGGATTCTTCACTCACCCAATTCTTCAGGAAAAAATTTCACTTCAAGTCTAAAAGCTCTTTCGTTGGATTTAGCCCAGTGGAACTCAGATGTTTTCGGTAATATCCATAAAAATATAAAAAACCTCAATATGAAAATAGATAACATTCATAGATCCGGAAACATCTCCTCCAAGATAGATATCCTCAAAAATCTCCAAGTTGAGCTAGGAAAATGGTACGAAATTAAAAATGACTACTACCATCAACTCTCTAGAGAGATAAAATTTTCAAAGAATACGATCAAAATACTGAATATTTTCATGCCTCTGCTTCAAATAGGAAGAAAATCAATGCAATTCATTCGCTCAGAGAACCTTCAGGGCTCTGGATTTCTGACTGAGACCAAATAAATTCTCTCTTAATCAATCACTTCTCCCAAATCGGAACTCCCAAATGAAGAACTACAATACTACACCAACAACAGCCATTTTGTGGCGCTTATAAACGTTGCGCAAAATTGTGCAACGACAATAAAAGTTGGTAAAACGGCGTTGCGTTTTGATATGCAACGTATAACATGCGTCACACAAATTAATTTGTACAACTTTTATAACGGTTCACAACCGTTGCACCTTTTCTTATTTGTGCAGCATATAATTTAGTTTTTGAAACGGATATTATTTACAGAATAACACTTTTGTGGGTCCCATGGTGTATTCTGTCAACGTTTTATTTATTTGGTGGCAGTTAAATCCGTTGCTCACTTCAGGTGACCTTTGCAACGGATAATTTTCCTACCTTTATATCCGTTGCACAATAATTTTCAGGTTAAAAAAAAGTTACTGTCGACACAAATTCCGGCAGATTTCTGCTCCTGAATTACAATCGATCAAGAACAATTATTGATTATCACAATCCATCAAGAACGATTCATACATCAACAAAGTAGCTAAGCTAGATAGATGAACCATAAACCCATTCAGATTAAACAACTTGTGCAAAATCCAAAATGTTGTAAACACAAGTTCTGAATTTGAAACTACGAAAACCCTAACCCACTGTTGTTACATTCTGAGAAGCTTTGCGCAGGCACATTTCCTTGAATCGATACAAACTCCTTTGCAGTTGTATCCAAGCAGGGGCCGAGTGAACGAAAGATGAATTCAGGGTGATTTTCTCGTTGAAGCACACGAAAGATGAAAACGGCTAATGCATCAAGAGTGAACGAATTTAAGTCACTTCCTGCAAAATGGAAAATTTACATTTCATATATCAACCAACTCATCCGGGGAAAGGGAACTACTAATTACTATGATCTGTCAATTAGTTAAGATGGAAGTAGAATCGTAAATGACAGAGTTAAGAACCTTCAGAATCAGGAACAACTGGAACTGCAGACGTTCTTGTGCTTACCAGTTGGTTATCTTAAGAGATATTACCCGCCTTGTCTCGGGAGAGGTTAGCTGGCGAAAAAATTCTGGATTCTACATCATTTCTCGCAACTGAGGACTGGAATCAAGCAGGCCTCGCAGTTGGGGATTGAGTCCCAACACCTAACAAGCAAAAGGTAGCGTTAAAATATGAGAAAAAGTTACATGTTCAATAATAGATCAATTACAACCTGCCTGGCATATTTGATAAACTAATACTTGATTCATGTACTGATGGTTAGAGAGAATGCTTTGCATTATCTGGCCAACAGCTGGATTCTGCAGAAGTTGATTCATTTGGGAAGGATCTTGTGCGCCATTAAGCATCCGTTCCATATCTGGAGGTAGTCCAAACCCACCTAAGCCAGTAATATTCGGTGTCCTAGCATCACCAGCAGGATTTGGCCTTGCTGTAGTGTTTGTTGGCACACCCCCTGCAACTGAATTCATTTATCCTTGAGATAATCTTCGAAAAACTATGAAATTATAAACTTCTGAATTAATGCTGCTCGTGATAAAGCAAAGCAGTCTCACGATATGTTAACAAACCAGTATCTCTTACAATTGGATTTCACAGTTATATTATTCAACATAAACACGTTGATGCCCAGAGTCAAATCGCCCTTGGGCTAGAAAGAGTACTGTACAGATCTTACCTACGTAAACACTGCTGTTCAATAAGGATACCAGTCCTATACTAAGGCGGGGGACTTGCACTACTAATTAAAACATCCAATTCATGGATAGTTGGATACCCAGATAAACCCAAAATTAGTTCTGAACTCTTAATAAAAATAAACCCCAAATAGAACACAATTGTCATCAGCATAAAAATTAAAAAAATGAACTTAATTAGACCATAACAAATACTAACTTTGGTAAGATAAACCCAAATTTCACAACCAAAGTATTTGTACAAACCCACGGAGTAAGTTGAAGACAGGGGAGGAAGAGATTGCCGGAAATTGCAGAGATATATAGAAAAGTATGCGCATTATAATCCACCACTATGGGTCATTAGTATAACATCACTTCGACAAAGTCAGCATACATATAATAAGCATGTACTGGCCATAACTCAGAAAAATGACACACAATTAATAAACATTTAATTATGACTTTTCATATGTGTACTTCCTACAAGGGAGTATAGCAACTATCTTACCCTAAATCCTTACCTGACCTTACATTCTTTAGTTATTTATTATCTGATGTCACCTTAATCATCTCCACAAATTACAGAAGCAGACCTATATTTAACTTTTAACATAAAGGAAAACGACTAGAAATGCCTAACTACGATACACAACAGCACTTTCGGAAAACAGGCATACTCATAGTCTATTTACCGTAGTGACACACTCAATCTTATTTAGGATTTTATTTTGTCGATCTAGGGCCTATAATTTAGCAGAAGGAATTCCTATTAACCAACACTTCTTACAGACCATCTTATCGTTTGGGTATTTCATCGAACATCTGATTATCATTCCTTTGGTATAACTACTATAACCTATTGATTGTATTACTCAGATTCATTATCAATAGAAAGGGGTTTAAATCTTACCTCCAATGGCAACTAAAAACTCAATCCAAATCTATCTAACGCCAAGCTCACCAATCAATCAACTCCCACTTACCTTAACTCTTCAAATCTATGAAGCAAAATTTCAAATTTCATCAAACCCAAGATATACAAAAGAAAAGGGTTTCTTTAACTCAATAATTAAGGTAAACTGCTGAATAGAAACAAACCCAATTCGTAAAAAGTACATATTACAAACCCAATTCATAAAAAGTACATATTACAAAATAAAGAACGCCAAAATCAAAAATCCGTAACTCATTCACAGAGTTGGGTCAAAATTAAAAAAAAAAACTCCAAAAGATTTCGGATAAAAATAAAATTAACAAGCAGTAGTAGTAGCTGAACGATTATACCTGATTATAATCCACAAAATTCTGCTAATAATCCTATTGAATTATGATTTAATGTTAGATTCAGGGAAAAAATTGATGTTCTAAAATTAGGGTTTAGGAAGATTTCAACTATTGAATCGATTACAAGATGTTTAGAACATGGGTTTTGATTTGTTGAAACGTTTTTCTCTTCTCTAATTCTAAAATCTAAGCAGATTTGATGAAGAAAAAGAAAAGTTTTTCTCTTCTCTCGGCCGAAGATATAAGAGTTATCGAATGAAAATAGAAAGAGAGAGAGTTCGGAGAGATGTGTGAAATAAATACGGGGGATATTACGAAAAAATTAATAAATCAGAAAATTAATTAATAAATAAACTACTAAAAGCCCATAACATACTATGTATTACAAAAAAACCATAGGCTGTGCAACGATTTTAGGTGTTGACCAGACGTTGCACCCCTAGTTTATTTTAGTAAATGAAATATAATTAATTTGTGCAACGGATAATCTGGTGCGCGACGGATATTAAGATTGTTAAGCATGCAACGTTAATATCCGTTGTGCATCTCCGTAAAAAAAGCGTTGCTAAAACCAGGATTTGACCTAGCTGATATTATAAAACCTTGTGTTACCGACTCGGAAATCATAGATTTAACCCATATTCCTTCTAAAGAGGAAATCTGGTCAACTCTCTCCAACATGAATCCTTGGGGTGCACCAGGCCCAGACGGTTTCCAACCGGATTTCTTCAAAGCTAATTGGGACATCTTGGGTCCAGATATAATAAGTTCTACGCAAGATTTCTTTAGGTCTGAGATTATGGAAAGGGACTTTAACCACTCCTATATTACTCTTATACCAAAAATCACAACTCCTCAAACCTCAGCGGATTTTAGACCTATTAGCCTCAGCAATACTATCTATAAACTCATCTCAAAAATATTGGCGAACCGTATAAAACCCATCTTAAATAGGTTAATTTCCCCAAATCAATCAGCCTTTCTCCCAGGAAGACAAATTACAGATAATATTATCATAGTCCATGAATTGATTCACTCAATGAAAACTTCCAAGAAAAAAAAGAGGTTTCTAGCTCTCAAAATTGATCTTTCCAAATCCTTTGATAGAGTAGAGTGGCCTTTTATTGCAAAAGCCTTATCTTCCTTCGGTTTTGGCGATTGTTGGGTCAACCTCATTCTCAATGCATTTCCTCAACCTCTTATTTTATTCTTTTAAATGGATCTCCGGGTCCAACTTTCTCCACCTCTAGGGGGATTAAGGCAGGGGATCCTCTATCACCATATTTATTCCTAATTTGCATGGAGGTTCTCTCAAGACTCCTCGAAAAAGCCACAGAAGAAAATAAGATTTCGGGCATTAAAATAAACAAACATGCCCCTACTATATCCCACCTACTCTTTGCTGGCGACTGTTTTCTTTTCATCAAAGCGAACCTAGGGGAAGCAAAAAATTTACTGGACATTTTATCTAATTTTAGGGAAATCACAGGGCAAATGATAAATTTACAAAAATATGGCATTTATTTCAGCCCTAAAATACACCCAAACACATGCTAAGGTAATTGCAAAAATCCTAAAAGTCCCTCTGTTGACAAAAAAGGACAGGTATCTTGGTACTCCTCTTTTTTTTCAATAAAAACAGAAAAGAAAATTTCGAACCGCTCCTTCAAAGGTACTACAACACTCTACATGGCTGGCAATCAAAGTTGTTATCGCAAGCGGGCAGGACAGTTCTAATTCAATCTATTCTCCAAGCTTACCCAACTTACCATATGCAGATGCTAGCACTTCCAAAAGAAATTCTAGATAAACTTGACAAAATCCAAAAAGACTTTTGGTGGAATAAAGATAAGCCAAACGAAAAAGGTGGTTATATAAAAGCGTGGAAAGGCATGGGTAAACCAAAATCTTAAGGGGGGTTAGGAATTAAAATCCCTCACAATTTCAATATAGCCCTCCTGACGAAGCTAGCGAGAAGATTAATGACAGAGAAAGATCAATTATGGGTAAAACTTCTAGAGGCGAAATACTGCCATGATTCAAACCCATTTAAACCGACCAGAAATTACGAACTTTCTTGGATATGGACAAGTATTCAAAAGGGGCTCAATATCATAAAAGGAAACTTTATTTGGCAAGTGAAAGATGGAGCTAATACGAAGATATGGAAAGACAGTTGGATCCATAATGCGGATATAGTGAATAAACCAAGTGATACAGTTGACCCCTGCCCCAAAAGGTCCAAGAGCTATTAAAAATAGACGGTTCATGGAACATTCAACAAAATTGACGATTACTTTCATCCAGATATTAAGGAAAAAATTTTAACAGTTACCCCAAACAAAGATAAGAGGGATCGGAATAGATGGAAATATCATAGTTCTGGGGCATTCTCAGCAAAAAATATTTACAACTATCTCATCAAGCAACATAATAATAATGAGGAGGATATAATTTTTCCGTGGAACTATCTTTGGAAACTGCAGTCAATCCCCCGGATAAGACTATTTATATGGAAACTAGTTCAAAAAGCGCTTCCGGCTAATTGCAGACTAGCTGCTCACAACGCAAAAATGTCCCATGAGTGTCCTTTATGTGATACTCAAGCGTCGGAAACAGAAGACCACCTTTGCTAGATCGATTTGGTTAGGCTGCGATCTGAATACGGTCAATTCACTGATTAACACTAACTCAATTGTTTAGTGGGTGGAAACTTGGATATTTGATCCTAACTTCTCAAATTGTTGTGAAAAAATCGCTACAATCATCTGGTTCCTATGGAAGTATAGATGTGAAGTGGTATTTAGGAAAACCATCCCATACCCATACTCTTTGATTCAACAGATTAAGAACTTCTTATAGACCCATGCCGTTCGAAAAGGAGAAAATTAAAAAATATATTCAGATAAAGAAAGCAAGTAAATATGTGTGGAATAATTTCAAAATGGATTGGATAACTTTTACAGATGCGTCGTTTAACAAGGAGAACTTGTCCATGGGTTACGCCTTCATTCTTTATTCGGTAGAACAAGAAACCTTTATGCATCTTTCTACAGGTTCAGATTGGGCGTCATCGGCTTTACATGCAGAAGAAAAATCCTTTTTAAATGCTTTAAAATGGCTAGAAGACAATATTCTTTCCAGTGTCTTTATAGCTACATATTGTAAAGTCCTGGAAGATATCATTAATAAAAAATGACAGAAGTTTCTTGGACAGCTGAGAATACCATAGAAGAAACTACTAATATTCTAGGCAGATTACCACAAGCAAAGGTAAAATTTATTAACAGAGAGCACAATGCAGCAGAGGACACAGTGGCAAAAGAAGCAAGAATCAGAAGACTACAACACATGACGAAACATTTGCAACAACAAGTGCAAAAGGAAAGCATCCTTTCTAGTATGTTCGGACAAAATGAAATTGTAGACCTTCTATATTATATTGCTTAATTAATACATTCCTCTTTATAGTCAAAAAAAAAAAAAACTCAATCACCAATAAAGGAAGGAGGGTCTTGGTTGTTACTCACGTAATAATGGTTAACAAATATTTGACTTTTACCAAAAGGTTGTATTTAACCAAATGTGGGGTTGTATTTAGTTATCGCCTTTACAATACATCAATCAAGGAAGATTACATGTAATATACTATATATTATTGTCATTTACAAACACATATCTCTCATTTTTTAAAATAGCCAAACATACTTACCATTGCAGAAAAATAAGCAAAATTGATTTTAAAGTTGAAAGTTTAAACACGTGAATAACCAAAAGTTTTAAATCCATAACATGACAGTTCTAACATGAGAATCCTAAATATTACGAATTTGAAGTTCGATTTTCGATTGAGTTTTAATTGAATTCTTACAATGGGTTTTTAGAATGGGTTTCTAAACAAGGATGTTTTGATTTCATTATCAGATTTCATTTCATGTTTTGACATCTCATCTGAATCTTCACTCTGGGATGCGTCAATTAGTAGTCGGTATTTGTCTAAACAGATTTAGATGCGTCCTGATGTTGATGGGGGTCTTCAATTTGACTACTAATTCACCTAGATTTAATTATCATCTGAACATATTTCATGATTTTGACTCAATTTTGATTTGCTTATTTTGGATGTATCGATTAGTAGTTGATATTCAATACCAAAATTGAGATTAACCTACCTTGTCCTATTAAGTTTGTTGGAAATGGATTTTAGTGTAGTTGCAAGACCAAAAATCAGCTATCGTTTGATGGTGCTACTGCTTCCTTAGATTTCTTTGGGTGTGTTAGAATGGTTTTGACTGATTTTGGAGGCCAGGGTTGGATAAGAACTACAAGATCAAGTTTGATAATGTTTAGTGTAGTCTTTGGTCTAACAGAAATACTTGAAAGAACTAATGTTGTTGTTTTATTTTGTGACGCTTTTAATAAGTTTCTGATAGGTAGTTTTCAAAGGTTCAGTAAGAATAACACGTAGGCAGGATGATCACAAAGTTCAGGTGAGTAAGCTTTGGTTTTGAGCTCGAGTTCATGGAGTTTTTGCTTCTAGTTGGAACTGAAAAATCAACAAGAAAACAAAGTAAGAGAAGTGCTTCTGTTGCTGTTAATTTAGAAGATGAATGAAGAGGGTTGAAAGTAGTTTTAGAAGTTAAGAAGGTCACAAAGCCTGGGTATGAATTAGTAAAATATTTGGGTCTTATTCGGTTAATATGCAAGGAAGAAGGTATAAGAGGTGAACATAACAAAATCTATCTCTCAAGTTACCAGTTTGACGCCTTCCAAGTGGTCGATAAAATTCCACAAAAAACAAATTTAGTAGTTTATTATACCAGCGGTTGTAAAACAGCTTAGGGAGTGTGGTGTTGTCATTGGTGTTCTCACGATGCACGGTGGTTGATTAGAGTATTATGGATTCGAATTTGGAAGAAAGGTTAAGCTGTAAAAGGAGATGCAACCAATTGGGTGTGAACTGCACCACTCAACTGCTCGTGAAAATACCCGACCGAACTGAATTAACTAGCATCTGAAATCTGGCTATTTGGAACAGAGATACTTTGTTAAAGGGTCGCATGTTTAGGGCCTGGGTCGTAAAAGATGCAGTTGATGTATTAGGGTCATAGACTAACAAGAGACTGTTAACAAACCGTTAGCTTACTTTTAAAATTCGTCAAAAGTTCTGATTGTTAATTAAGTTTTGTTGACTGTTTAAGTTATCGTCAAAACTTATAATTCTTTAGTTTATTTCCGTCTTCTTACATTAGTGATACTAAAATCTTTCTTTCTCCTCGTAAAATCTTAGTACTATCTATCAATTGTATTACTGCATATTTATATGTATTTTTTTTATATTTACCTAGTTGAGACATGATGAGACGTAAAGTAAGAAAAAGATAACGATCAATTATTTAGAAGTATATAATTAAGTTACCGATCGAAGAAAGAAAGAAATAATTAAGTTTAAATTCAAAATAATACCGGATGGAATAATAGAATATCACGTGAGATCTTTTAGGAATCATAACGGATTAGGAATTAAGAATACTTAAAACTGAAATGAAGTTGCGTAATTATGGAGATTATGAAAGACCTTTATGCAGAACTGCTCTGATGGTGTATATATCATGATAACATATGAAAAAAACTTGATTCAACCATGTAGCATGAACCTTCAGAATATCTAAGTATTCAATCATTGCTTATTCAAAAAAAATTGATTTGAGTTTATTTTTACGATCTCCAAATCTTAGTTCGATTATAAGAAACCCAACGCAAAGGATGAAAAAAATCGAACAATTCAGTTTGGATAAAAGGTCAAAACTCTATTTCACGAGGGCATCGTCAAAAAATCAGACGATTAACCAAGTTTTTGATGAGTCTACGACCTTTTTGCATCAACTGCAACTTCCACGACCCAAACCCTAATTAGGCCCTAAAGATATGACCCTTTTAGTATAGTCAACTGTATACATAGTTAAATGTACACGACAAAATACCTCTTTGGAACACTCTAACAAGTTGTTTAACGACTCGGTAATTTAAAGGACTAAACAATCCTTTTAAGTGTAGTTAATTGTACACATGGAGGATAACTCTCTGTTATCTGGGTCAAACAGGAGTACATTTGTAAAATAAGAAAACGTACATTTGAAAGCACACATAAAAAACATGAGTACATCTGTATTTGGCCCAAATCTGTTCTTTTTTTCTTATTTAAAAATGGAGCAGGATCCAATGACATGGTTATATTGACATAATCATGACATAGTTTGGCTATTTTTTCTACAAAATCCAAACGAGAACGATTTTGAAACTAATTTTTTGGTGACATGTTCCACTTATATAGCTCTACTTTCCTGCCAAAAATGAGAGCATTCCGATATACGAAACTTCATTATTTTTTTTGCTAAGTCCAAATGGTTTATTGCAGCAAAAAAATAAAATTACAAGAATTACAAAATGGAGGACACCAGGCCCCCCACCTTGATAAACCAATGGGATGAAAAAAGAAAAGTACACATAAGAGTTCAAGAACCCTAAAAAACACAACTCATAAAACCTAGAGAACATCTTCTAAAAAAAAGGACAAGTGAGTCTATTTTCTCTTTTTCTTCTTAGGAGTGACTTCATTCTTTTTTCTTGTTCTTTTATTTTTTTGAAGTACTCTTTTCTGGATGCTAAGTCTTGCAAAAACTTAGTCCGAATATCTGTATTCTTAATTGTATCATAAACCTCCCGCTCCTTTTCAGTCAATGGACTGGATTCAATTGTATTGGGCTTAGGTGATCTCTGTTGGGTTTTGGTTTCCAAAGTACCGACTTGCTGAACCAAACGCGTAGTCATTTTATGTGCTCTCATTCTGGATTTGATATCCTCACCTATATTTATGTTTGGCTCCATATTAGAATCTTCTAAATTATATGCATCCTGGTCCTGTTCCAAATCAGTTTCTTCTCCCTCACTATTAATACTATCAGCACTATTCATACTGGCAGTAAGAGCTCTCTTATTTTTCTCCAAATCAGCCAAAGCCAATAGATATTTTTCTTCTGCCTCAGCAAGTTCCAAAACCAACTGTTTATCACTAACATTTACAGAAATAGCATTGTCAGTGCCTGCATCCATATCATCAGTATTAACATTACATGGGTCTACAAAATTCTGCCCATACTTAGATTATTCCATAGGTTCTTTAGCATCTGAAATAGAACCCCATTTTTTTGAAATTTTCACTTCATTTGCCATAGCAGTAGCCTCCAATTTAGGATCAGAGTGCTCATCTGATTCCACACTATCATCAACAATATTAAATTTCTCCACTTCATCTCTAAGACCAAGCTCAGCACTTGAAAAGATTTTTTAGAGAGAATTGGTTCAGACCTGAGCAAATCATTCACCAAAGGCGTTGAAGAGTCATCCACCACACCTGCAACATTCTTGTCCTTGCGTAACTGACCCATAGAACCTGTATTTACAACACCATTCTTTTCAGCAACCTCCAAATTCCTTTTACTACCTCGCACTTCTTTCCAAGCATACTTAGAATTTTCCTTCCTAAGTGCATCCTCCTTCTTTAGTTTACTCTGATCATTGCAAGTATCCTTAGTCCCTGCTGAAACTGTACCACCCAAAATCTTACGACCTGCAAGACAATTCTCAAATTTGTGTATCATATGCTCGCAGTGGCTACAAAACTTAATGCTCTACATATCTTGAATTTCAACATACCAAACAGAAGCATGAGACGTGCTTTGCCTTTCTGGATCAAAATTTGAGAAAAAATTGAAAACCCTAAGAGTTTTCTTCTAAACTACCCATGAATCTCCATGCCATACTCGTTCCTTATCTTCAGCAGACGTTAGCTTGATAATGCAAAACCCCTTTGTCATTGGAACCAACTTGCACCTTCCATCTCCATGTTTTCATTGTTCCTCCAAAATTCTCTGAAATTTAATATCCCAATAAGACTAAATTGAAACATATCCCGCCCCTCTTGTGTTAACTCAAGAGATAAATCTAATGCTGGTTCATCACGAAAACTAATAGCCCCGGGAAGAGATGTGATATCCGAATTTGTTAACATACTAAAAATAACCCGTGTCGTAACCGCACAGCATGAGACGATAGAATTTTTGGTCATAATGATTTAAATAAATACTATAAACTATGATAAGAAGACTTATTTTGACCCATACGAACTTGTAGTTATGATTGTATAAGTGTTTGTTACATTACCGAAGTCTCCTAAATTATTGGTTGTGCACTTTTAAGAAAAAAACCACCATATATCCTCCTCTAAATTGTAGCTTTGATAAGGACATAATTTGTGTTTTATTTACTACATATAATTTAAATAAATTTTTACTCTCATCAATTGTGATTTTATAAAACAGGTAAAAACCTGGAATTTGGCAAGGTTTAAAATTTTATTACTAACAAAGGCCTTTGGGTTTAATATGAACCCATCTACTCAAGAATGATTGCACGGTAATTATGACATCCAAAAGTTCCTCAAAAGTTTTTACCAAACATTGAATACATGAGTTTATCAAATAAAAATCGACACTGGAACATAAAAACGTACCTTTATTTCAGAAGTACGGTTAGTTTACACACTTGCTCAACATTAAACTCTATTAGAATTAACATGCATACGCATTATTGTTCGAATTTTCTCTTGATGGTACCTAATCATATTTATCTGGTTCCCAAATGAAAAATAATTTTTTTCTTCTTTTGTTGATAAAGATTCTAATGTTGTTCTTTCTTTAGACTTTGATGAAGGATGGCTAATTTGTTCCTGACAATAATATTAACTATACATGTTTTTAACTCCAAGAAATATAAATGATGGTCTTCATTTATCTTCTTGTCACATTTAATGTTTTTTTATGATCATAATGATGAGGAAATCTAACTAATGTATATATATAATTGAAGGAGGTTACAAATCTTACATCCGTCAGATGTATTTGGTTGGGATGAGACTGGGATAGTCGGATGCAACGTTTGTCTCTCAAAATATTATCCGACCGTCCAAACTCTAAAACCCCTTCTGTTTTGTATTATATATAGGGTTTTTTTACCCTTAACCAAATCAGCAAAAGACGCTGCTTTAGTCTCATGAGATATAGCAGTTGAATCTGAAGTTTCTCCATTAGCACTAACGAGAACTAATGGTTGACTTTTCTGCATCGTGAAAAAAATTGAAACCCTAAAAAAATCGCCTAGAAATCGCCTAGAGAGAAAGTCGTGCTTTCTCTTTCCTCATCTTTTTTTAGTCAGCTAATGATATACGAAACTTTACCATCCACAAATTTTAATTTCAACAGGTTAATCTTCAACGGTCGATATTCAAAATGGTAGATGGCAGTCTTATACATCTCGGAATGCTCTCATTTTTGGTAGGAATTGAGAGATATATAAGAGGAATATGTCACCAAAAAATTAACCTTAAATACGTTGTCGCTTGGGTTTTGTATAAAAAAATGGCCAAACCATGTCATGATTATGTCAATATAACCATGTCATGATCATTGGATCTTGCCCCGTTAAAAATAATGGGAATGTTATAAATACCCTTCATTTTTGTTGACCTTGCACAAATACTCCCGAGGGGTAAAAAATAATTTTTTTTTGAATCAACTTGTATGAAGTTGCGTCCACTTTTGAAAGCAATTTGTGCTAATTGCTTCCACTTTTCAGAAGGTAGGGATATTTTAAAAAATTGAATAATGGTATATTTTAAGGAGCGAATTTTAAAGAATATTTAAATAATAAAAATAATATAACTAATATAAGAAGAAAAAGAAGTGGCATTTTTTGGTAGGACACCCCTCTAGCCGACTAACTTACCCCGCCTCGTTTAAGTTACTAAACTTTATTACATCACATAAATTTAATAAAAATAAAGGGTATAAATGTACATAAAATTAATATTTACATGTTACAATATTGCAATTGTTTTAAAAATAAATCAAAAACTTTGAAAGCTTTTTACATGTTCACATAATTGCGATTATTTTATAAATAGATCAAAATTTTTAAAAACTTAACATCCTTCAAAATGTATACGGAATTTTTATCAAATTTATATGTTTAAAAAGCTGTCTGAGTTATCTATATAAATAAAAATATTAAACTTTTATTTAAAGCAAAAAATTTCACTATCTTTAAATCTCCCATTATTGAGTTAAATTTAAGCATATGCATCATGATGTGACTAGTAAAAATATAATGGTAGGTGATGCTGATCCATGTGGTACCCAAAAAATTGGGCATCCCAATCTCACATGGGACGACGACCTTTTCTTGGGAAAAAGACGAGAATCAACTGTAATACGCATTAACCTTTCTTTAAGCTAAAGATCTTCTCAAACAGTCCAGATTCTTGCATACATAAAAAGAGTACCCACTCTTTTCCTCTATATTTACTATTTAATGCTAAAATAGTAAGGATCAAGCTACAGACTTCACATTGCACCCAGTCCGATACATTACAATTTCTCTTGCTTTTTAGCTAACCAAAATGCCAATAGAGACAGCTTTGATAAATCCATGTGCGGACAAGGACTAAGTACATAGAAAGAGCAAGAGAGAGTAATTGTGGAAGTGAACCCAAGAAGAATGCTAGATTTGTTTCCTTTCCTTGCGCAGAGTGTGGAAGTGGAAACTGCTGGTTTATTACCATTCTGGCTCTTGGCTAAGGTGTGAGAGAAGGAAAAATACAAAAAGGAGTGGAGAAAAAACATGAGAAAAAGCCACACAAGCAGTTTAGCTGTTTAGGAGAGAATGAGTGTCCAAAAAGGGAGAAAAGTTATAAAAATTGCTTCACGCGTGCGGGTGATACTCTTCGGCAAATCACATTAACCTTTTGCTTAGATAGTCACTTGCTCTCCCAAAGGTTAATGTAATGCTAATAGGGGTACCAACAAGGCCCTCTTACAAACTGTCGTGTACTAACTATAGGCATCACAAAGTTGCCTTTTTTCTATTTCTGGTTTGGGTTGTAAACACGACAGTTTGTAACGCTGTCACAAGCTACCTTTATTCTAGTTTGGCTTGTAAATACAACAGTTTGTAACGCTGTCACAAGCATCTATTATCTTAATAATTTTGGCAAAATCATTTAGTGACACTTATGACTGTTACCAATTAACTTATACTGTAATTGAAGAAATAAAAGAATTTGGGGCCTCAATAATTTGGGGTCCCGCGCGATTGCCTGGTTCGCCTACCCCTTAAAACTGCCCAAGGTACCACAATAATAATTCAGGGGTGTACAATTTTAATGTTGCAACATTCAAAATATACGCTATAGATTTTCATACTTCAAACCAATAAACTTTTTGGAGAAAAAAATCCATGTGAATACCAACAAAAAAAATAATCGTTTTCCCCTCTACAACATAGTGTGATAACTTGTGCAAACCCAAACGTACACATGCCTTTTCTCTTCCTCACTCGTCAATATATATAACAATATTTATATGGATAAGATGATACATCATACTTGCATATTTTTGATTGAAAGTGAGATCATATTTTGGATTTATTATTATCAAAAAATAGAATTCTTTAGTACTTGTCGTTCTTTGAGATTTTTTTGATTTCGAGAATTCTAGAAATAATATTGGTATGTTTGCTTGGGAGTTTAAGAGAGAAGTGAACTCCGTATTTTTGAAGGTTAACAACATGACCAGACATATCACCAAGTTTCTTAAGAATATTCATAAGATTTTTAGCTTCAGACATGTTTGTTTTTTTAAAGAGGAAGGAGTCATCAGCGAAAAACATGTGCGAGACAGATGGGACAAGTTTCGCAACCTTGTGATTTTTCCATCGGTTTCGGATTTACGAGAAATCTGGTTATAATTTCCATTTCCATACTAATAATGAAAAGGTATGGAGAGAGAGAATCTCCCTTGAGAATAAGTCTCTCAAGAAAGAATTATTCTCCAGGTGAATTGATGTGATTTGTAGATAGTGGTAAAAGTGGTTCGATTCTCAGAATTGTGAAGGATATAAATTAGACTTAAATTCTAATATTAAAATAGAAAACTCACTAAAAATTATAGCAAACTCAATCAAAGATGATATCAATACTAAAAGAAACACTGAGGCTAAGATTCCACTATTTTCCAAGTTCAAAGTGATTAAACCAATACTTATATTTATGCAATTTTCTTGTTTAATTTGATTCTAAAATATTACAACAAGTAGATTTTCAAAAGTAATAATTGTAAATACCAAGTATGAAGCATCAAAAGTCTTAAAACTAAGCATACTCCATCAAAATAGATCACAATCACTCAAATAAAAATCATATTCAATAATAGTTCAAGGAAAATAATCATATAATTATTGCAAATAAAAAGATAAAAATAGAATATACCACTTTTTGTTGGAAAAATAGCTTCCTCTATCGCCTCAGCAATGGGGTTTAGCTCCTCATATTAATCATGATCTCAAAATATGATTAAAATAGTGAAAAGTAATAACACAGACTGTTTGCAATAGTGTATTGGTTTTGCAAAACAGCTGTTACAATAGAACTGTTACAGAAAAACTGTTGCTTTGTCGCTGATTTTAAGACCCTAAAATAAGACTGCCCTGAACAGCTTAATGTTCTTCAGCTGTTAAACAACGACATTGTTCTGCGACTGTTTACCGAGCGTTAATGTTCTTCGCGTTCTTCTTCTTCAGCAGCAGCAGAAACAGAGTTTGGTAAAGCTCTGATTTCTTCTTCTCTGGCTCTCCTTAGGTTCCCAAACTCTCGACACCTCTTCTATATGACCCAAGACATCTATTTATATCAAAAATACCGATTAAATCTCTCCCAAATCTTCCAAAATCTCTTTCCTTCTCTTCACGGCCAAGTTGCGGCAATTTCTTGTTTTAGGATTTCTACGTGTTTCTGAGATTTCCTTTTTATTCTAAACTCTTCCTTAGATAGATACAAATATTTGGGAAGGTTTACAACGTTTTAATCTCTCTAAAATTCCCTAAAACAGGTCACACACGTGACTTTTCATATTTTCTGTTGTGAGGAAAATCCGTCGATTGAGCCCAATCTAATCAATTTGAACACCCATATCAGATTCCTAGACCCATAAGGAGTCTATCCTATGAAAATCAGAGGTTTAATCGACCTCAAACTCCTCCAAATCACGATTGCCAAAAATGCTATTTAACTGCATTTTTTTCCCGACAAAAACCTGGTTTTTTGAAATGTTGAAGATGGTTGCCCCTTATCCAGAGTAGGGGTGCGATTAGAAAATGCCTGGAAATGGGATGCCTCTTAGTAATTAGGTTACCCCTTATCCAAAGTGAGAGTCTGAATAGCAAATGTCCTCCGGGTGCTTTCCGACAACTTTTCGAGCCAATTTTTTCCAAAAATATTATTAGCCAAAAATACCTACAAATAAATAAAACACCATAATAAGTACAAAAATGTTTCTTAACAATATATAGAATCAAGACAAATTGGACACAAAAATGTGGCCATCAAATACCCTCAAACCTATTATTTGCTAGTCCTCGAGCAAAAATAAAATCCTAGCTCACTGTCGCAGGCATCGTCGATTGCATTTAGCGTATGCAATAAGCCATTAAACCCCTAGGTGTCCCTAGTGGCGGAGTGTTGTCTCCGGAGGGCTTACCAGAGGTATACCCACAAAACCTTTATACTCCAGACCCTAGCTATCTACACAGAACCTTGGAAGGCACTAAAGAATCTCCTTGGTTGTCATACTTATTGACTACAGGAGGAAGTACCCTGATGCGAAATTCCAATTGTTTTACACGAGTTTGCACTCAAGCATACTAAAATTCATATGAAGTGACAGAGCTCTACTCAGATAGTTGCACTATGGACATCAATATCCGGAGTCAAAACTAATCACATGGATAGATCAAGAAGATGGATATAGAAAAACATAGATGGTTTTGATGTTTACTAGGTGAACGGTGTTTCTCATATCTGTTTGAAGGCCTCCGCCAAAATGAACCTATCCTAACGGACTGAGATACTAGTCTGACAAATATCAACACACTGGCATATACAAGGGAACCAGTGATTGATAATCCTAACTCTAGGTCAACACAACTGGCATATACAATGGTTCCAGTTGTTGACTTTATTGAATTTATTTCAGTTGGTCTGATGGTCTGGTCTCTTTTTCTTTCTTTTTTCTTTTTTTTTTCTCTTTTTTTTTGTATCTCAATCACTCTAATTCACCCTAGCATTGGTAACAACTTGAATCGTGAGCCCCACCTAATCACTTAGAGAAACATAGTTTAAAAACAAAACAAAATAAAAACAGAAGTGAAAAGGACTCAACGAGATATGGTGAAACTATCATGTTATTTCTAACACCTGAGCTATGTGCTTTTATGAATAGACTCTTTAGATGTTGCCATCTAGTCAGATTGGTTCCTCAACTCCTACAACCAAAATGCTTCTATCCACTTAGATTGGTTAGTGCCATCCTTAATAGGGATAAATTTCTAGGCTCTGGAGTTTATTTATTGCAACGAAAAGGTAACAAAAAGTTCTACCCCACCCCCAAACTTAAATCTAACATTGTCCTCAATGTTTCTAATCAAAGAACAGTACCAAAAATATAAGTAACATGAGAAAATAGTAAAGAGAGAAGTCGGAAAGATAGTACCTGGGTGAAGTGTAACCAAAAACCTACAAAAATATTATACCACATACAAAATCGCCTCGATGGTTAATCAAGGTAAACAGGGTCCTCCAGAGGGACCTCCTCAACATCACCTGTAGGAGAAGGCTCTAAAAAGGACTTCAATCGCTGACCGTTAACTTTCGAAGAACTACTACCATCTGGTGTCTCAATCTCAACAGCGCCATGAGGAAAAACAGTACGGACCACAAAAGGACTGGTCCACCGAGAGCTCAACTTCCCGTGGAATAGATGCAAACGAGTGTCATAATAAGAACTTTTTGACCTGGAGAAAATTACTTTCGTAAAATATTCCTATCATGCACAAGTTTCATTTTGTTCTTATACTCCTTAGCACTATCGTATGCATCTCTACGAATCTCGTCCAACTCATTGAGCTGGAGCTTTCTTTGAGCTCCTGCCTTGTCAAGTGAAAAGCTTAAGTTCTTAATAGCCCAATAGGCTCGATGCTCTAACTCAACAGGCAGGTGACATGCCTTGCCAAACACTAAACGATAAGGTGACATTCCAATGGGTGTCTTAAACGCAGTACGGTAAGCCCATAAGGCATCAGTAAGCCTCGACGACCAGTCTTTCCTATTTGGATTAACTGTTTTCTCTAGAATACGTTTAATTTCCCTATTGGAAACCTCTACCTAACCACTAGTATGAGGGTGATATGGGGTTGCTACTTTATGGGTAATACCGTATTGTTTCATTAAAAGAGAAAACGGTCTATTACAAAAGTGTGAACCTCCATCACTAATTATAGCTCGCGGCGTACCAAAACGTGTAGGTATATTCTCTTTCAAAAACTGGACTACGACCATGTGGTCATTCGTTCTACACGGAACCGCCTCAACCCACTTAGACACATAGTCTACAGCGACAAGTATGTAAAGATAACCAAACAAAATAGGAAATGGACCCATAAAATCAATGCCCCGCACATCAAAGACCTCAATCACTAAAATAGGGTTCAAAGGCATCATATTTCTACGGGAAATGGTTCCTAACTTCTGGAAACGCTCACAAGAAACGCAATGACTATGGGAATCTTCAAACAACGAAGGCCATTAAAATTTACACTGCAAAATCTTAGCAGCAGTCTTGTTAGCACTAAAATGACCCCCACATGCATGTTCATGACAAAAGGAGATAATACTAGATTGGTCACTCTCAGATACACATCTCCTAATAATCTGGTCCGGACAATACTTAAACAGATAAGGATCGTCCCAAAAGAAATGCTTAACCTCGGCTAAAAACCTAGAACGATCTTTTTTACCCCAATGTTGAGGGGTTCGACCAGTAACAAGATAATTCACTATATTTGCGTACCAAGGTGATTGGGAAACAGAGAAAAATTGTTCATCAGGAAAGTTATCCCTTATAGGAAGGGAATCACTAGGGGAACTAACAACTAGCCTAGACAAGTGATCTGCTACTACATTTTCTGCACCCTTTTTGTCTCTAATGTCTGGGGGAAATTTCTGTAACAATAGGATCCATCTAACCAATCTAGGTTTGGTATCCTTCTTAGATAAAAGGTATTTCAAAGCAGCATGATCTGTATAGATTAAGATCTTAGAACCTAATAGGTAGGACCTAAACTTATCCAAGGCAAACACGATGGATAAAAGTTCCTTCTCGGTAGTTGTGTAGTTCATTTGGGCATCATTCATAGTTTTTCTAGCATAATAAATCACATGAAGTAATTTGTTTTCTCGTTGTCCTAAAACGACGCCTATAGCATAATCTGAAGAATCACACATAATCTCAAAGGGTAGGTTCCAGTTAGGTGCCTGGACTATCGGGGCAGTAGTGAATAAAGTTTTAAGCTTCTCAAAATCCTCTAAACAAGTATCATCAAAGAAAAACTTAACATCTTTTGCAAGCAAATTGCAAAGAGCTCTAGAAATCAAGCTAAAATCCTTAATGAATCGACGGTAAAAACCTGCATGCCCTAGGAATGACCTAATATCTTTCACGGTTTTTGGGACCTGTAAAGTCTTAATAAGGTCAACTTTGGCTTTGTCTACCTCTATACCCTTCGAAGAGACGATGTGCCCTAATACAATTCCTGATTTAACCATGAAATGGCATTTTTCCCAATTAAGCACTAAATTTTTTTCCTTACACCTAGTCAACACTAATGTCAAATGATGCAAGCACTCATCGAAAGATGAACCAAACACTGAAAAATCATACATAAAGACCTCTAAGAACCGTTCTACCATATCAGAAAATATGCTCATCATACAACGCTGAAAAGTTGCAGGGGCATTACATAGCCCGAAAGGCATGCGTCTATACGCAAAGGTACCAAAGGGACATGTAAAAGTGGTTTTCTCTTGGTCTTATGGGGCAATAACGATCTGATTATAACCGGAGTAGCCATCTAAGAAGCAATAGTGACTATGTCCATCTAATCGCTCTAGCATTTGGTCTATAAAAGGAAGGGGAAAGTGATCCTTCCTTGTGACCTTGTTCAATTTCCTATAGTCAATACACACACCCCATCCCGTGGTCACTCGGGTTGGGATTAATTCATTATTATCATTCTGGACTACAGTGATACCTGATTTCTTGGGGACAACCTGAACAGGGCTGACCCACTTACTGTCTGAAATTGGGTAAATAATACCTGCATCTAACAACTTAAGCACCTCTTTTCGAAATACCTCTTTCATGTTAGGGTTCAGTCGACGTTGCATCTCCCTAGAAGGTTTGGAGTCTTCCTCTAAATGAATCTGATGCATACACACAGTAGGACTTATACCCTTAATGTCTGCTATAGTCCACCCTAAAGCTTCCTTATTGTCTTGAAGTACACTTACTAGCCTACTTTCCTGATCACTATCCAAATTGGAAGCTACAATCACAGGTAAAGTCTCAGATGGGCCTAAAAACACATACTTTAGAGTATCGGGTAGCGGTTTAAGGTCCAACTTTGGGGGCTCTTCTAAAGAAAGAATTAGGGTAGTCTCAGAAACTGGTAATGGTTCGAACCTAGTTTTCCATCTATCAGTGTCTAACACAGGGGTAGAATCTAATAGAGCATCACCTGTTCAATAGTGCTATCGTCGTCAAAATCTAAACCAAAATGGAATAGACAACTTTCTAATGGGTCTTCAGACAAGATGTTTGGTAATGACTCCTGAACTAAGGCTTCTATGATGTTCACCTCCTCAACACATGTGTCATCTAGATCATGATGTTGCTTACTGACATTAAAAATGTTCATCTCTATAGTCATATTGCCAAAAGATAAACTCATCACACCATTTCGACAGTTAATGATCGCATTAGACGTAGCTAAAAATGGGCGACCTAAAATCGCAGGTATCTGGTTCTCTGGGTCAGGGACAGGTTGGGTATCTAGGACCACGAAATCCACTGGATAAATAAACTTGTCGACTTCAATAAGAACACCCTCGATAACACCTCGAGGTATTTTGACAGACCTATCAGCTAACTGCAGTGTCATCTGAGTAGGTTTCATTTCACCAAGTCCTAGCTGTAAGTATACATGGAATGGCAGTAAGTTCACACTGGCTCCTAAGTCAAGTAAAGATTTTTCTACCCGGAAGTTACCTATTGTGCAAGCAATGGTAGGAGAACATGGGTCTTTGTACTTTGGAGTTGTGGTGTTCTGAATGATTGAACTTACGTGACTAGCTAAAAAGGCTTTCTTATGGACGCTAAGTTTTCGCTTTCGCGTACACATATCCTTAAGGAAATTGGCATAAGCAGGAATTTGCCTAATCGCATCTAATAAGGGAAGGTTTATGGTAACTTGCTTAAAAACCTCCACTATGTCATTAAAGTTCTATTCCTTCTTTGTTGGTACTAATAGCTGAGGAAATGGGGCTCTAGGCCTAAAATCAGATCTTTCAGGAACCGAATTCACATCATCAGAAACTTTATCAGTCTCTTCAGATACTGGTCCTGAGAGGTGAGATCCTGAGGGGTGAACTACAGTATGTTCACTATCGGGAATGGTTACCTTATTGTCTACAACTCTACCACTTCTAAGGGTTCTAACAGCATTCAATTGATTCGATGGTTTTGCACCTAATTCATGAACTCCTCTAGGGTTGGGTTGTGTTTGACTAGGAAACTTACCTTTTTCTCTCAAAGAATCACTTATCAGACCAACCTGGGTTTTTAACTCGGAAATAGCCTGACTATTTTCTTGTCCTATCCTATTACTAGCTTGTAGACTCTGTTCTACGGATAACTGGAATTTTGCAGTTTGCTGAGTTAACAAGGCGAGAGATTCCTCTAAACTTAGAATTTTATTATCTGACTGATTCTGAAACTGAGCTAGTCCTGAAGGATTCTTAGTATAGCCAAAACCTGGGGGAGCATTAGAATTACTAAACTGACCTTGACTTTGGCACTTAGACCACGAAAGGTTCGGATGGTTTCTCCAACCAGGATTATAGGTTTCTGAATATGAGTCAATCTTTTGACGGTTATCAAATCTAGTGTTATTATAAAGAGCATTGGCCTGCTCTTCAATATTCTGGCCTTCCCAAAAAGGCTCCACTCTACCACTAGTCTGGCCCACTTCTAAGGCTTCTAACCTTTTTGCTATAGCAGCAATTTTGGCATCTGATTCATAGCCTCCTTCTACCCTATTAACGTTTCCTCTACTTAAAAGAATTGTTTTCTGGGGTGCCCTACTATTTTCCTATTGCTGGGTTTTTTCGGCGATTTCATTAAAAAATTCCATCGCCGCATCAACAGTTTGGTTTTCAAATCCACCAGTGCATAGAGACTCAACCATGGTCGTTGTGGAATAATCTAAACCCTCATAAAGGATCTGAACTAGCCTAACCTTTTCTAAACCATGATGAGGACACTGGGATAATAAATCATTGAACCTTTCCAAATACCTATATAAAGATTCTCCCTCTTGTTGTGAAAATGTGCATATTTGCGTCCTAATAGACGATGTTTTGTGCCTAGGGAAGAACTTATTGAAAAAGGCAGATGTAAGTTGTTCATATGTCTCAATTGACTCGGAGTCCAAACTATACATCCACGACTTGGCCTTAACTTTCAGGTAAAATGGGAATAACCTAAGTTTCAAAGCATCATCATCTAAGCCTCTAATTCTTAGAGTACTAAAAATTTCCTCAAAATCCCTAACATGGTAATAAGGGTTTTCATTTTCTTTCCCTAAAAGATTGGGAGCATCTGTAAGGTCCCAGGTTTCAGTTCATAGGGTGCCTCCGTTTCGGCTAACTTAATACACGAAGGACGGGTAGTCCTAGTTGGATTTAACAAAGCTTTCAAAGTTTCCATTTATGGCGCTATCGGAGCAACAGGGATTCTCTCCTCAGTCAAATAACGTTCAAAAACAGACTCTTCAAAAGCTGGACTTTCTAGATTAAGGTAATCGAGACGCTTCGAACTACTAGGTTTCTCTTTAACAAATCTACCTAGTGCGTCTCTTTTACGTTCAGGCATACAATAGAATTTTCTAAATTGGAAGGGTAAGCAAACACAGATCAAGGCCGACTCAACCAAATCAAACCTATTGATTTCTAGCAAACAAAAAGCATGATGGCTCCACTTGGATTGTTTCTAGATAAGCTTCTAATCCTTCGAACGGGAATTCGTTACAATTTAATCAAACCCCTCTGGAATCAATCCGAGTTAACGTAAGTTGAATAGAGGCGAGGGAAGCTCGGTGGAGCTTTAATACCCAAGGCCTCACCGGTATTACAAGGCGGCGCAGTCACGCATTCAACTTACAGACACCGTCAAGAACTTCGAAGTATGCTTAAAAGAGTAAGCAATATTTTTCTAATGACTTTCCTTTTAAGCTCGTTACCCTATCGGTCTCGTTCTAGTCAAAAATTTAGGCTTAGGTTCGCGTAGGTTACGTGTTCCTAAAGCGGGAAAGAAGAGAACGGTGATGAAATCCGAACCCTTATCTTGTATGGCCAGGCCTTGCCCTTTACTAGAAAAATAAATGTATGTATTCAGTCCTCAACATATATGCATACGAAGGAGTCAAGTAACTCGCTGACAGGGGATTCGCGAGTGTTTAGAATCTTACCTCCCGTTCCAGACGGGGGATGAATCGGTTGTAGTCGACTCGGGCCACTGACTCCGATGTCTAGTGTACGAACCCAAGGTGCAGAGACAATATCGTAATTGTCCTCCTTCTCTGCAAACAGTTTATATTTAAAGTACCCTTCCGTAGGGTAATAAAAAAAATAATGTCTCAAAGTCCAAAAGTCCAAAAGTCCAAGAAAATAAAGAAAAATTACAAAAATAATAAACCCTAATACGGTTTTTTTTTAAATAGAATAAACAAACCCTAAACTAAAATTGTCTAAAATAAAATTGTCTTCTTTTCTGTTCTTTTTCCTTTAATCTTTAGCTCCAAGTCTTTATGAAATCACCAAACTCCTTGGCTCAATTTTCTTTATGATCCAGAACCTGTGGACACAAGATAAATACCCAAAAACATAAAGAAGGACAAAAATAATAAAATAAATAAAAATAAAAAATATATATATACATAACTTTGGAATCATTATACAAAGCTTTTGGTTGGTAACCTAGCAACAAACTGGGCTCCAACACCTTTTTGAATAGCAACGCCTAATCTATGAAAAATAAAGCTACCAAAACCCTAAAAACAAGTCCCCGGCAGCGGCGCCAAAAATTGATGTGATTTGTAGATAGTGGTAAAAGTGGTTCGTTCTCAGACTTGTGAAGGATATTAATTAGACTTAAATTCTAATATTAAAATAGAAAACTCACTAAAAATTATAGCAAACTCAATCAAAGATGATATCAATACTAAAAGAAACACTGAGGCTAAGATTCCACTATTTCCAAGTTCAAAGTGATTAAACCAATAATTATATTTATGCAATTTTCTTGTTTAATTTGATTCTAAAATATTGCAACAAGTAGATTTTCAAAAGTAATAATTGTAAATACCAAGTATGAAGCATCAAAAGTCTTAAAACTAAGCATACTCCATCAAAATAGATCACAATCACTCAAATAAAAATCATATTCAATAATAGTTCAAGGCAAATAATCTTAAAATTATTGCAAATAAAAAGATAAAATAGAATATACCACTTTTTGTTGGAAAAATAGCTTCCTCTATCGCCTCAGCAATCGGGGTTTAGCTCCTCATATTAATCATGATCTCCAAATATGTGTTTGTTGCTCAAAAGATGATTAAAATAGTGAAAAGTAATAACACAGACTGTTTGCAACAGTGTATTGTGTTGCAAAACAGCTGTTAGAATGGAACTGTTACAGAAAAACTGTTGCTTTGTCGCTGATTTTAAGACCCTAAAATAAGACTGCCCTGAACAGCTTAATGTTCTTCAGCTGTTAAACAACGACACTGTTTTGCGACTGTTTACCGAGCGTCAATGTTCTTCGCGTTCTTCTTCTTCAGCAGCAGCAGCAGAAACAGAGTTTGGTAAAGCTCTGATTTCTTCTTCTCTAGCTCTCCTTAGGTTCCAAAACTCTCGACACCTCTTCTATATGACCCAAGACATCTATTTATATCAAAAATACCGATTAAATCTCTCCCAAATCTTCCAACATCTCTTTCCTTCTCTTCACGGCCAAGTTGCGGCAATTTCTTGTTTTAAGATTTCTACGCGTTTCTGAGCTTTCTTTTTTATTCTAAACTCTTCCTTAGATAGATACAAATATTTGGGAAGGTTTGCAGCGTTTTAATCTCTCTAAAATTCCCTAAAACAGGTCACACACGTGACTTTCCATATTTTCTGTTGTGAGAAAAATCCGTCGATTGAGCCCAATCTAATCGATTTAAACACCCATATCAGATTCTTAGACCCATAAGGAGTCTATCCTATGAAAATCAGAGGTTTAATCGACCGCAAACTCCTCCAAATCACGATTGCCAAAACTGCTCTTTAACTGCACTTTTTTTCCCGCCAAAAACCTGGTTTTTTGAAATGTTGAAGATGGTTGCCCCTTGTGCGATTAGCAACTGCCTGGAAATGGGATGCCCCTTAGTAATTAGGTTACCCCTTATCCAAAGTGAGAGTCTGAATAGAAAATGTCCTCCGGGTGCTTTCCGACAACTTTTCGAGCCAATTTTTTCCAAAAATGTTTATTAGCCAAAAATATCTACAAATAAATAAAACACCATAATAAGTACAAAAATGAGCCCTAACAATATATAGAATCGAGACAAATCGGACACAAAAATGTGTCTATCATGAACCATTAAAAAGAATAGAAAAACAAGGAGTGGTGATGCATTGGTGTATAAGATGACACCACTCACTACTGAAACCAAAAGCTAACATGATATTTTTTTATAAAATCTCATTCAACCCTATCAAAAGATTTCGACAGGTCAATTTTAATGGACAAAATAAGATGGAAATCTAAACCTTCAGAAGAAGTTACAAATAGCTCTGTTTATAAGTATATACTACCTCTGTTTCTGAAAAGAGGTACTTTCACTTTTTCAGTTTAGCCTATTTTTAGGCTAAATTGAAACAGTAAAAGTAACACTTGTCCAGAAACGGAGGGAGCATTTAATTATAAATATAACCATGAGACAACCTGTTTTTGTTAAAAATTATGCAAACTTAGCCTTATTCCTAAAATTCAAATGTTTGAATGGAAAGTGGTGTCAAGAGTGTTACTGGTAGGAAAAAAATAACTAGTTACTAAAATAAAGATGCATATCCTTACTGTAGACTTTGTAATTCTGATAGTTGGGAGGATGAAATTCATTTGTTTGTTGAATGCAATTTTACCAAATCTATTTGGTTTTCCATTTCCTTTACGAATGTTTTAAAGTATAATCATGAAAATGATACTCAAAAGTACTTTGCTTCTTGGATTAATGATAATAGTCTTAAAGAGTTTTGGCAAAAAAATTCATGCATTCTTTGGCATGTTTAGAAATACAAAAATAAAGTAATTTTTGATAAAATTAAGTCTGATCCTACATCTCTTGTTAATACTATATTCCTGGATCATCTTTTTCACTATACTGATAAAGCTACTAGGCACATCCCTGGTAATCTAGATATCTCAGAAAATAACCATCTATACCGAGATGGTTGGTTCAATTTGATGCATCTTTCATGGAAGCATATTTAATTATGGGTTTTGTTGTTTATATTATGGATTCTATGGACAAAAGAAAGTCCATCAGAGCAGGTTCTGGATGGGAATCATGCCCACTAGATACTGAAACTAAAGCTTGTTATGTTGCTCTCAACTGGATTAAGGGATTGGGCATAAGTTCGTGCAGTGTACAATCTGATATCCAGATTTTAGTCAAGGCGCTTAATAAAGACTTAAATCCAATATTGAAAACTCCATTGGAAGCTCAGAACAATGTCATATATATTGTAATAGTGTATTTAATGTTATAGCATTACTCGGTCGAACTCACATGTGTTGCTATATCAAGCATATTTGTCAATGTTAGTGATCCAAACTATAAGTCTTGATTTCTAGTCTATTATAGCTAAGTCTCAGACTAGGATAGAAAGCGTAGTTGAGCTCAAGGACTTCATCGTGATTCATCATACAAGTAGAAGAACTACTCAAGGAACCGGTGGAACTTCTCGACTCAATGTTAGTGATCAAAACTATAAATTTTGATTTCTAGTCTATTATAGCTAAGTCTCGGACTAGGATAGAAAGTGTAGTTGAGCTCAAGGACTTCATGGCAATTCATCATACAAGTAGAAGAACTACTCAAGGAACCGGTGTAACTTCTCGACAAAAATGTGAAGACTTGAACTTATCTATCACTCAAAAGTCTATCTACTCTATCTCCTACTCTTTGAGACAAGAAGTCGTATGCTATATATATAGACTTTGATTATACACATTTGGTATTTCGAGCCGAGTATACCTCGCCTATCTATATCTCGAAATATGTGTTGGTAAGCTTTTCGCTTCGATCAAGTTTATCTTTACCATGTGACGAAAGTCATGATATGTTTCAATCATCTTGAAAATTGCTTTGACGAGAAATGGTGTAACAACTGTATAACGTCTTCTAAGAATGTTTCAATGATTGAAATGAGAGTTTAGATTATATAACCAATGGTGGACATAAGCATTGTTGTGGAAACACATTTATGTATAAGTCCTATTCCTTGAACCAAAGTTTGCGAATTTTGTTGATAAAGAGAACCGGAAGAATGGCGTGAGCCAAGTCCGCGAACTGCAAAATTTCTCAAACCCGAGAATTTGTGTTGGAGTTGACAAAATACTTGCGTGAAGTTAAGTCTACGAACTCAGTCCGCGAAGCCAGTCCACGAACCGGAGAAGTTCTCATACCCGAGAATTTCCGCTGGAGTTTGTAAACTCTGCCCGGTAACTTTAGTCCGCGAACCTAGTCTGCGAACTTGAGAAGGTTATATATCTGAAGATGATTTCTGAACTTAAACTTAGAAAGACTAAGGAATGCAATTTGCAAACCGTGGCTATAAAAGTTCATGAACCGATTCAAGTGAATAAAATCACATTTGCTTCAATTGTGTCTTGTGTAGTACATGAGATTTCCTTGCAATTGAACAACTCTCTAACTAGTTCATTTGAAGTCATTTGAACTAGTTATGGTGAAGAAGAACGTGGTTGATATGGAATGCTCATATGGCTAACCATTTGGTTAACTATTGTTGAACCAACAAGTGCATGCGTTAGGGTACGGTTAACAAACCTAGAAGCGTGCATTGTCAAGTGTGTGTAACGAGCTAAGTTTTCGATCTAACGGTTGAGAAATATTAGCTTGAATCTAAATCAGGTTTTCATCTAACGGTGGATATTGATTGCTTTGTTACCAAGGTAACTTAATTGCAAACCCTGATTGGAAAGACTATATAAAGGAGACATCTAATATTGTGCAAAACTAATCCCCACACCTCATGTGTGATACTATTTTGCGTACTAGAGTCGATTCTCCTTTAACCTTTGGTTTTCTTCTTCTAAAACCAGGTTAACGACTTAAAGACTTCATTGGGATTGTGAAGCCAGGCCGATACTACTTTTATCGTAGTTGTGTGATATGATCTTGCATCTTCTACCGTACGAGTACAATCAAATTGATTGGGTTGAGATTGATATCTCTGATAGGCAAGATATAAAAAGTAATCACAAACATCTTCGTCTCATTGTTTGTGATTCCGCAACATCTTGTTTCGCTACCATACGATTAAGATTGTTGTGAGGTGATTGATAACTCTAGGCTGTTCTTCGAGAATATAAGACCGGATTACCAATTAGTTCCTGTTCACTTTGATTATTATCAAAAGACGGAACAAAACCTTTTAGGGTTTATCTGTGGGAGACAGATTGATCTTTGACAGACTTGTCTGTGTGAGACAGATTTGTGTTATTGTCAAAGCCTGCGATTTTGGGTCGTAACAACTCTTATTTGTGGGTGAGATCAGCTAAGGGAATCAAGTGCGCAGTATCCTGCTGGGATCAGAGGCGTAGGGAGTACAACTGTACCTTGGATCGGTGAGAGACTGATTGGGGTTCAACTACATTCCAGTCCGAAGTTAGCTTGGAGTAGGCTAGTGTATGTAGCGGCTTAATACAGTGTGTGTTCAATCTGGACTAGGTCCTTGGGTTTTTCTGCATTTGCGGTTTCCTCGTTAACAAAATTTCTGGTGTCTGTGTTATTTCAATTTCCGCATTATATTGTTTTATCTTTATAATTGAAATAATACAGGTTGTGCGTTAGATCATCAATTAGAGTAATCCAACCTTTGGTTGTTGATTGTCATTGATTGATCCTTGGATATTGGTTTTTGGTACCATCCAAGTTATTCCTTTGTGTTTGATTAATGACTCGCTGATTTCTATTAGCTCGAGTAAATCAAAACAAGAAAGAGATATTAACTTCTTGAGATACTTCTACTTAGATTGAGTCTAACTGTCTAGTTGATTCTGTAGAAAGTATTTTGGAGTCAGTCCATACAGATTGCTAAGAGAAATATTGGATGGTGTTGTTAGACCCCCGCTTTTTCATTTAAGTTTATGAACATTTGTGTGCTTAGGTTACTTAATAGGCTTGTAAGTAGTAGATAGGATTGCTAAAGAAGCGAGGAAAAATAGAATTGTTGCTTTCTCTTCTGATATACTATCTGAGGACCTGCAATCCTCATATTTTTTGGGATAAACCAGTGGTGATTTGCCTACCCTTGCATATCCAATTTCTTGGATGGTAATACATATTTTAAAATAGAAACATATGAGCTTCTGCCTATCCTAAAAGAAACCCAAATCCGATACTATATCTACACAAAGTAAACGACAAAAAGTGCAAAATAAAATTAAAACGTATATATATAAGTATAAAATATAGAGAATACTCAGAGATAGTATACCGGTTTAAAATTAAGCTTATTATTCCCGGACATTCACACATTGTGGCCCAAGAAATAATCAAAGATTTAGCTTTCATATCAACAATTTTATCGGTTTTGAAACCTGGCTAAATTGGGGCCTAGTCCAATTATTTGGGGCCTATCAAAATTTCTCTTCCAACTCTACCAAATGACCATGGGATGCCAAACTTCTCAAAAATTCTAATTTAAATCCAAATTAATTCCTAAAACTAAACCATATAAATACTAATTTTACTTCCAGTAAAACCCAAAAACATAAAAAACCTAAATCAAAAAAACTTTATATTTTCATCATAATCTTTCCAAATTCTCAAAACCCTAATCAAAAAAAAAAAGATCCTTTTCTCCAACGATCTACGATCCAACCAAGTAAAAGGTAAATGTCCATCAACCCATTCTAGTATTCGTATTTCTTCATTGATTGATATGTTTAAATCTTTGATTTTTGAAAATCAAAATCTCTGATCTACCCAGAATCGGTTTATATTGACATATCGTATAAACCGATTATGGGTTTTGTTCATCATCCATGAAGAGCATGCAGAGTAATCGGTTTATTTGATAATTAACAAAGACCGATTCTGGGTCCTGAATCTGAATATGAAAAGACATCACCAGAATCGGTTTATAAGCGCATTAGCATAACCCGGTTCTGGGTACTTAATTCTTTTGAACTCCGGGTTTCCACAATCAGATTTTATTTGCTTGTTAATGTACTGATTGTGAATTGTCTATTCAGATTCCATTTCACAATCGATTTTTATATATGTACCACATAAACTGATTCTTAATGTTTGAAATTCATGTGTGTTTTTGTGTTTACAATAGGATCACATATGTTTTCTATGTACCGATTGTTAACTAGATTTTTGTTTTTTTGTAGATATAGACTTCGGCCACCTAGCATTTTAGTATCACCCAGGAGGATTTCACGGAGTACCACAACGCGTGCCACAAAGAAGCCTCTACAAGTTCGCCTATGGCGGTGAGACTCGTATGAAGGAAGCCCTCGCACTAGTAGACAAGATTGCACTGGAAGAGCTCCATGAGGTCATCAAGTTTGCGAGGAGAATGAGGGATTTTATTTCAACTAGGAGGGATCACGACAGACATTTGGAAGGTATTTTTGAAGAAATGGTTGAAGTTCAATCCCTTGCTGAAGCTGAAGCTGCTGCTGCTGCGAATGCTCCTGGTGTTGCTGCTCTTGATGCTGGTGCTCCATGATTTATAAGTTTAAGTTTTAGGTATTAAAAGTTTAAGGTTCTAAGACTTGGTTGTTTAACTTTTAAGTTTTTACACTCTTTTGGGATGGTTAAGATTTATATTTTGGATGATCCTAGTGTTGAACTTAATGCACTTAAAGTTTTAATTATAATTATGTGTATCGTAAAACAAGTTTACGCATGCTCAATAATTCTGTTTTCCAAACACAAGAAAATAATCAGGCTACTTGATATGTCAACATAATCCAATTGTCGAGGGTCCATTAAAAAATAGGTTTATGTGTGGGGTCATTATAATCCGATTATTGTTGGTTTATGCGGTTTTTTCTGTATCTTTCTCTAGCTAGAATCGGATCACATGTGAAGTTATATAAACCGATTATTATAGGTGAAAATTCAAAATTTGTACTTCTATTTAATCAGTTTATATTGTCTAACATAAAGACCGATTCTTGGTGGCATAAAAACATAATCGGATTATATGGACCTTCGAGAAGACCGACTGTGCCAAATTATTTCATTTTTTTCTCAAAAACTAGCGTTGGGGTCTTTCTCTATATACAAAGATCTCATCCTTGGACCCCATTTGCCCTAAAATTGCTCATTCTATTCCCTCTCACTCCATATACTCCACAAGTACTCATTTCATATCTCCAGATATAAGAAATGGCATCGTTTGACTCTGCCGAAGATTCGGCAATCACCAAAGCATAGTACGCCTAAACTCAAATTAAAAATCAGTCATCCGTAAGGGTATATGCCAAAACCTTTTGGACAAAGGTACATAAAAAATATAGGAAAGCTTTTGGGAATCCGAATGGAAGAAGTGTTCAACAAATCCATGATAGGCACCAAGTCATCGAAAGAGCAATACTTGCTTATCTATCCAACATCATATTTTGAATGCTAGACACTTTAGATTGTTCATTGAACAAATTGTAAGTGTTTTGTGGTTTATTTTACGTAATCCATGTGGTTTGATCTTCCAATTAAACACCACTAACAAAGTAAGTTTGTGACGTGTTTTGTAGCACCAAGTCGTGAAAGCGCGCTACTTGGAGGAAAATGGGAAAGCCTTCACATTTGATGCAAGCTATCATTTCATGGTATCAAAAATTCCGAAGTATGCCCCGGATTTTATGGTGGGCGAATCGGACTCGGATTCCTCCGACGAAGATTGATGGTTTTAGAAGTTTTTGTGTAGGTTTTATGGGTAGATCTCTATGTAAACCTTCATGAGACTATAACTCGTCCACTAGGGTCGCCTAGGGGTTCAAAGGATTGATGTATGTGCTAAGTGTATCTGTGATTCCTACGAAAATGAGTAGATATGAAATGAATGAAAAAAAATTCTTATGAAAGGTATTAATCGATTTATATATATCTTACAAAACCCCGATTATAGGAATAAGATTTTATTTATGCATACTTCAACCGATTCTGGAAGTCCTCTGTTAATTTCAAAAATACCAACCCAGAATCGGTTTACGAGTGCATGACGTAAACAGATTCTGGGTAGTGTTTTCGAAGAAAAAAATCAAAATTTTTAAGTTGTTTGATGTTTTGAAGATCGATTTTTTTTTGATAAACAAAGCCGAATTTATTAACTAGAAGCCGGCAATACAAGTTTTAAGATAGGAAAAAGAATTCCTTCTTAGTTTGTCCAAAAACAACATCTTAACATCATTATCTAAAAGATCTGAAGAAAAGTTCTTAATGCTTAAAACCCTAGCTTCTTTTGCTAACTTACCTATTGAAAACAGTAAATTCCTATTTCTAAATTTAAAACACACACTACTAACAATATTGAAAAGTTCTTTGCATTTCTTGATGTCGTTTAGCTCTCTCCAATGAGGTTGATAGGTATTATCTCCATTGATAATTAAGACAAGATTTTTGCAGTCGTTTATGAACTCGCAGGAGTTAATCTTCATTTATGTTATCCACTTGAGAGCTTGAAGAAATGCCATTGCTTCAGCATCTAAGGGGCTGGCTGCCCAACCGAAATATGCTCTGATTGCTCTGTAGACTCTTGTAACATCATATAGTGATATATCATATCCCATAGAGTTATTATTTTCTTTAAAAGAAGCATCAAAGCGAACACTCCAATCATAGTGTCTTGAATTTTCAAATTTTAAGCAATCATTTTGATTTGAGATCATAAGAACTGGCTTGTCGTTAGGAATGCTCATATATTTCTTTTGAATATTATTAATTAAGACTAAAGGATCAGGTTTAACATAATTGAAAACCACATCATTTCTAAAATTCCAAATCGACCAAAGTATGTAAGCTATTTTAGCCATATCTTTTCTAATGACATTATCATTCATGCAGAGATGAAACCAGCGTTTGCTATCATTGTTATGACTAATATTAGTAATGTCAGATAGCGAAAGTGCAAACCAAATGTGTTTTGAAAAAGTACAGTTCAGAAATAAATGAAATTCATCTTCTAACTGACTATTAGTGCACATACAACAACATGGATAAGCATTCTTATTATACTGGTAAGTTCTTTTTCTTAGAGGTAAAACATTAGAAACCATTTTCCAGCAGAGCAGCTTAACTCTAGGAATACATTCCATATTCCACAGAGATTTCCAGAAAAGTCGTTCACTGCAATTAGTGTTAGTATTAAAAATAACATGATAAGCATAATTAGTTGTGCATTCTCCAGATTTAATGTGCTTCCATCTAATCCTATCAGGCATCTTAGGATCCAAAGTGATAGACTTAATTTTATTATGCAAAGAAGAGTGAATATATTTGTTAATCAAAATATCATTCCAATTTTTCATGACCATCAGTAAGTTGGTTTACAGTAGAAGGCAAATTATTATCAATAACGTTAGGATTAACGCAAGCATCTTGTTTTGGCAATCAATAGTCAGACCAAATACTAACATGCGAACCATTGTTAACCTGTCATTAATAATTAGATCTAATTATATCCAGGCCTTTCTTTATGCTTCTCCAAATCCAAGAGTTATTGTATTTTATAGAGGTTATCATAGGATTAGTTATAGGGAAGTATTTATGTTTTAGAATTATAACCCAAAGCTGATTAGGATTGTTTAAAAATCTCCAGGCTAATCTTGTTACCATAGAAATGTTTTGTTTATGTGGGTTTCTAATGCCTAGACCCCCATATCCAAGGCTAGTACAAATACTAACCCAAGACTTGGTATAAATTCCATTTGCAGAATATTTTTTGTTCCACCAAAGCTCACGTTGAATTTTATCAAAGTTGTCCAGCACAGCCTTTGGAAAGGATATGCATTGCATCTGATATCTAGGATAAACACTTAGAGAAGACTTAATAATGACAGTTCTACCGGCTTGAGAAAGAAGTTCCGGTTTCCAACCCCGAAGAGCAGCATAACACTTACTAAGCAAAGGTTCAAAATTGTTAGTCTTATTTCTATCAAAAAAATAAAAGTGTTCCTAGATATTTATCATTTTTAGAAATTTGTCTAACTTTAAGGATCCTACTTATTATTTTAAAGTGTTTATTATGTATCTTAGGGGATAAGTAAACACCATATTTTTGTAGGTTTATCACCTAACCAAAAATATCTCCAAATAACTTAATTACATCCATTTAATTCCTAGCTTCAGGGATCCCATCTTTAGAAAACAAAAAACAATCATCGGCGAAGAAAAGATGCAAAATAAAAGGAGAAAATTTAGACACTTTGATTCCAGCAATTCTATTATCAGATTCAGCTTTAAAAAGAAGTCTAGATAAGAAATCTATACATATTAGAAAGAGATAGGGAGACAAAGGTGAAAAGGCGGGGGTCTAACAACCTCACCCAATATTTCGATTAACAATCTGTATGGACAAACTTCAATATACTTTTATGAGAATCAACTAGACAGTTGGACTCAATCAATAGAAAAGTATATCAAAGAGTTTTATATCTCTATCTCTTGATTTAAATCTTACTCAAGCAATCTGCGAGTCTCGATTAAATATAAGAGAGATAAACTTGGATGGTACCAAAGACCAATATCCAAGGATCAATCAATTTTCAATCAACAACCAAAGGTTGGATTTCATTATTGATCGATACGACGCACAATCTGTGATATTTCAATTATTTAACAAAATATAATGCGGAATAGAAATAACACAGACACCAGAAAATTTTGTTAACGAGGAAACTGCAAATGCAGAAAAATACCGGGACCTAGTCCATATTGAACACCACACTGTATTAATCCTCTACAGACACTAGACCATTACAAACTAAATTCGGTCTGGACTGTAGTTGAACCCTAATCAATCTCACACTAATTCAAGGTACAGTTTCGCTCCTTACGTCTCTGATCCCAGCAGGATACTACGCACTTGATTCCCTTAGCTGATCTCACCAACAACCAAGAGTTGCTACGACCCAAAGTCGAAATCTTTAATAAACAAATCTGTTTTACACAGAAAAGTCTACAAGGATAGATAAATCTGTTTCCCACAGATAAACCTAAAAGTTTTGTTCTGTCTTTTGATAAAAATCAAGGTGAACAAGAACCAATTGATAAATCGGACTTATATTCCGAAGAACAACCTAGTATTATCAATCACCTCACAATAATCTAAATCGTATGGTAGCGAAACTATATATTGCGGAATCACAAACGAAGAGACGAAGATGTTTGTGATTTATTTTTATCTTGCCCTATCGGAGATATAATCTCAAGTCAATTATTCAATTGAAATCGTACGATAGAAAATGGAAAGATCAGATCGCTCAACTACAAGAGGAGTAGTTTCGTCTGGCTTCACAATCCCAATGAGGTCTTTAAGTCGTTAATCGACAGGGTCTCGAGAAGAAACCTACGATTAAAGGATAATCGACTCTAGCAAACCAACTAGTATCACACATGAGGTGTGGGGATTAGTTTTGCACAATTGCTAGACGTCTCCTTATATAGTTTTCAAATCAGGGTTTGTAATCTAAGTTACCTTGGTAACAAAGTATTCAATAATCACCGTTAGATGAAAAACCTGATTTATCCAAGATAATATCTTTCAACCGTTAGATCGAAACTTAGCTTGTCACACAGAAATGAAATGTATTCATTTAGGTTTGAGTAACCGTACCTAAACATGTACATTGATTGGTTCACAAATGGTTGACCAATGGTTAGCCATATGAGTGCTTCCATATTAACCGTATTCATCTTTCTCATAACTAGTTCAAATGACTCATAAGAACTAGTTCAAAAGTTGTTCAATTGCTTAGGTCTTTATACATAGACACAATCGAAACAAAATCGGTTTGATTTGTTTGAATCAATTCATGAACAATATAGCCACGGTTTGCAAAGATTGCATTCCTTATATTTATTGTTTTAAGTCCATGAACTACCGATTTGAGAAATAACCATCTTGGGTACGCGTACGGGTGTACCTTAGCTACCGAATTTTGAGTTGGTTTTAGTTTCCAAACTCAGCATAATTTTTCGGGTGAAAAGTTCTGCCAGTACGCGTACGGGTACGCGTACCTAAGGTAACTGGTTTTGAGTTCGTAAACTCCAAACTTAGCAGAAATTCACGGACGTGAACTTCCGCCAGTACGCGTACCCAACCTGTCTCCTTCACCAATACCGCATGCGCACATATGCACGCACATGGTTTCCGGTACATGGATTTATACAGTAATGTGCGAACACACTATATGCTTACATCCACAGGTGGTTACATGTTATCAACTCTACATTTCAATCATTGAAACATTCTTCTATAATGTTATAATAGTCGTTAGACATAAAGAATTGACTATCGTCATCAAAGCTATTTTCAAGATTGAAACGTCATCATGACTTTCATCACGAGTAAAGATGAAAATGGTTGAAGAAAAAGCTTACCAACACGTATTTCGAGAAAGAGATAGGCGAGTAAACTCGGCTCGAAATAGCAAATGTGTATGTATGAAAACTATCATACTTATACGAATTTTGTCTCAAGAGTAGGAGATAGAGTAGATAGACTTTTGAGTGACAAGATGAGTTTAAGTCTCCACATACCTTTTAGTCGGATGAAGTTCCACTGGTTCCTTGAGTAGTTCTTCGTCTTTGCAACATAATCACCATGGAGTATGGAGCTCAACTATTCATAACTATCCTAGACCGAGACTTAGTCATAAGTATACTAGAAATCAAGACATATAGTTTTGATCACTAATATTGATAAACATGCTTGAGATAACAACGCATGCGAGTTCGACCGAGCAATGCTCTAACAATCTCCCCCTTTGTCAATTTTAGAGACTAAACTATCAATACATATGGATTACAAAATAAATAAAACTTTGTAGCTTCTCGTCCACATGCTTGATCTCCTTGGTGCTTCAACATTACTTGAAAACTTCGTCTTTTCCAAGTACTCCCATGATTCCATAGATGTTCAATTCAACATCATAGTTATTGAAGTTCCGTAGCCATAAAAATGAGAAAACAAAAGCTCTCGATTATTGTTATACAATGTCATAGTATTATTACACAACATCAAACTTCTTATATCACAACTTCGACAACTATACTATGGTGATATGTATCACTACCCCTTAGTAAATACTTTCGTCTCAACATGAAAACCACCTCCCCTTACATAATGACCCGTAAAGCACGTAAATCATATGTATTTGTAGTGTGAACAATATATTATTCTCCCCCTTTTTTGTTAATAAAATTGGCAAAGGTACGAAAACGGGATCCTAATGAACTTTCCACGAAGACGGTTCAAGACCAAAGAAAATTACATATCAACTTGTTTAGATGCAATCATAAAGCCGAGGCTAAATGAATTCATCAAGGAGTTTATAAAGATACAAGATAACCCCTAAATAATTCCACAGCTGCACTCCCCACAAAGATATGGAAATTAAGTGCAAGTTCAAAAGATTTCTCCCCCATTTGATGTCATTCCCAAGAGAACAACAAGAGCGACCTTACTTTTGCAAAAAAGAAGGATTTTACTGGACACTAAGATACTTAGAAGATACGTCTACTAGAAACAAATGTGGAAAACAAATTTACACCTCAAGAAGTTTCAAACTCAATTGCCCAGAAGATTGAGATAAGCACAGGGAAAAGAGTAATGGATGAGTAATGGACCAGAACAACACCAATAGACTGCCGTAAGTTTTGAAACGTAGCAGTATCTAATGGTTTGGTGAGAATATCAGCCAATTGTTGTCCTGAGGGCACAAATTCCATAGTAATGATACCATTCTCATAAAGATCTCGAATAAAATGATACCTTATGTCGATGTGCTTAGTCCTTGAGTGCCCAACTGGATTTTCCGTTATGCAAATTGCACTAGTATTGTCGCATAAGATTCCCATCACTCCAGTGTTGATTCCATAATCAGCAAGCTTTTGTTTCATCCATAGAAGTTGAGTACAACATGAGCCTGCAGCAATGTATTCTGCTTCACATATTGAGAGGGATTGTGAATTTTGTTTCTTGCTATGACAAGCCACAAGATTCATTCCTACATAGTGGAAACCCCCTGAAGTACTTTTTCTATCTTCTACACAGCCTTCCCAATCAACAGCTGAATAGGCAGTAAGATCAATGTTAGTATCAAAAGTGTAAGATAGACCATACCCTGTAGTGTGATTAATGTAGCATATAATCCTTTTTGCAGCTGCAATATGAGATTCCTTCGGATTTGACTGAAACCTAGCACAACAACCAACACTAAAAGCAATATCAGGTCGAGTAGTTGTAAGATATAGAAGGCTTCCAATGATAGATCGATAAAGTTTTTGATCCACATTTACTCATTTATCATCTCGGTGCAGTTTACCAGTGGTAGGCATAAGAGTTAGTTTAGGAGTGGACTTATCGAGGCCAAATCTTGAGACGAGAGATCTTTAGCATATTTCTCTTAAGATAAGTAGATTACATCCTTGTGTTATTGAATTTGTAAACCCAAAAAAGAATTTTAATTCACCAACATTGCTCATTTAAAACTCCTTTCCAAGGGAAACTTGAAATTATTGTGCAAGTTTCTCTGATGTTGATCCATAGATGATATCATCTACATAAACTTGAGCAATGACAACATCTTTTCCACTCCACTTGGTAAACAGTGTTTTATCAGCTCCCCCTCTCAAAAAACCTTTCCCAAGAAGAGATGAGGACAGTTTTTCGTACCAGGCACGAGGTGCTTGTTTCAACCCATACATCGCCTTATCGAGTTTAAGGACATGATCTGGGAAGTCAGGATTTTCAAATCCCTTAGGTTGAGATACATAGACTTCTTCCTTTAAGGTACCGTTTAAAAAAAAGCGGATTTGATGTCCATTTGAAATAGCTTTACCTTAAGAAAACAAGCATGAGCTAATAATAATATGATGGACTCAAGGCGTGCCACAGGAGAAAAAGTCCCGCCAAAGTCGATTCCTTCGATTTGTGAGTATCCTTGAGCGACAAGTCTTGCTTTGTTTCTGACAACAGTGCCAAATTCATCAGACTTGATCCATTTGGTGCCCACAATATTGATATTTGGAGGACAAGGCACAAGCTTCCATACATCTCGTATTTGAAATTGATTTAGCTCTTCATGCATTGCATTTACCCATAAGGGATCGCTAAGAGCTTCATCAATATTCCTTGGTTCTACTTGAGAGAGATAACATCTATAATTGCACAAATTTTGAAGTTGTCCTCTAGTCTTTGCAGTAGAATCACTTCCTCCAATGATAATGTTCGGATCATGGTTTCTTTGACCCAGAGGTGTGGTGGGGGGACACGTTCTTGTTCAACAGGTACATTCTGATCAGTATTTTTCTCCTCGTCACTCAAAAGATCAGGATTAGTAACAGTAGGTGTAACTTCAACTGAATCCGGAACTTCTTTGACTTTCTCAGTTGTCTCGGTTGGAGGCAATTCAGCGGGAGAAAAATAATGATGAAAATCACTAATATCATCAATGATGACATTTGCAGATTCCATTATTACTTGGGTTCTGATAATAAATACTCGAAAACCATGACTATCATATGCATACCCCAAAAAGATGCCTTCATCACTTTTAGTATCGAATTTTCCTCTATGTTCTCGATCTTTTAGGATGTAGCACTTACTTCCGAATACTCTAAGATAGTGTAGGTTTGGTTTTATACCATACCACAACTCATATGGAGTGTTTAGGGTTTTAGACCGCAGGTAGACACGGTTGGTCAAGTAACATGCTGTGAAAACAGCTTCTCCCCAAAACCTTAGAGGTAGGTTTTTGTTATGGAGCATGACCCTGGCCATTTCCTGAATATTCATATTCTTTCTTTCATCAACTCCATTAGCTTGAGGAGTAATGGGTGGTGATTATTGTTGAATAATCCCCAGTTTATCATAGAATTCAAATACTTCGGTGTCTTTGAATTCAGTGCCACGGTTACTTCTAATTTTCTTTAGTTTGCGACCTTGTTCATTCTGGATTCTATTAACAATAATCTTAAATTCATCAAGGGTTTCATTCATATGAGTAAGAAATGCTACCTAGGTGAATCTGGTGTAGTCATCTACCATAACTAAAGCATACTTCTTTCCTCCAACAGTAGATTGTTGGATTGGTCCAAAGAGATCCATATGAATTAAATCAAGTGGAGCTTTATTGAGAATATCTCGAGATGACTTATGGTGAACTTGAGTTTGTTTACCCTTTTGACAGGCACCACATACACCATCAATTTTTGCATTGATTTTGGGAACGCCTCTAAAAAGTTCTTTATTTATGATCTTAGTTAAGAGAGGATAATTGATGTGACCAAAACGCTAATGCCAAAGATGTGTAGATTTCACCTTAGTCAAATTGCAACAATTACTAAACTGCGTATCGAGGAGATAACAGTTGTTTTTACCACGAGTCCCTTGAAAAATTACTTTTCTAGTTTTGTCTACAATGTCACATCCATTTGCATTGAAGACAATTCTATGTCCTTTGTCATAAATTTGACTAACAGAAAAAAGATTTGCAGCCGTACCTTTGACGTAGACTACATCATGGATTTCTGGAACACCGGGAAGCTTGATTGTACCCTTCTTGCTAATGTAGCAACAACTCCCATCTCCGAAAGTAACTGGTCCTCCTTCAAAATCTCTTATGGAAACAAACCACGAAAGATCACCAGTCATATGTCGACTACAACCACTATCGAGAAACCATTGAAAAGGCGATGTTGCTTTTAAAGCAAAAGCTCCCATACTAACACTACTTTTCTGTTTAGAATTTCTTGTTAGCATTGTACACCTTTTTAGATAAGTAAACATTTTTTCAGCTTTCTTGTGAAGATTGCTCGCAACTTTTATACTTTTTTGAAAACACGTACATATATGTTGAGCAATATTGTGATACTCACAAAACATACAAGGGTTAACATCAATAATCTTATTTAATAAGTTCTTCCTTCTATCAAGTTTTTCAAAGCATATACTTTGTTTAACACTTGACTTCAAATCCATACGCTTTGCAATTTCTGCAGAAATATCATGGTTGATCCGGATTTGTTCATCCACTTCCTTTGGAGAATAACAGGGTTTTTAGAACATTCTCTAAGATCGTGATGAATTCCTGGTGAAGCATTTATAGAGACTTTATTGTCCATCTAGTCAGATCGCTACAAACACAGACTGATAAAGTCTTTAACATGTTTGCCTTCTCTAATACCAATTGAAAAAGCGGGGGTCTAACAACCTCACCCAATATTTCGATTAGCAACCTGTATGGACAAACTCCAATATACTTTTATGAGAATCAACTAGACAGTTAGACTCAATCAATAGAAAAGTATATCAAAGAGTTTTATATCTCTATCTCTTGATTTAAATCTTACTCAAGCAATCTGCGAGTCTCTATTAAATACAAGAGAGATAAACTTGGATGGTACCAAAGACCAATATCAAAGGATCAATCAATTTCCAATCAACAACCAAATGTTGGATTTCATTATTGATCGATACAACGCACAAACTGTGATATTTCAATTATTTAACAAAATATAATGCGGAATAGAAATAACACAGACACCAGAAAATTTTGTTAACGAGGAAACCGCAAATGCAGAAAACCCTCGGGACCTAGTCCAGATTGAACACCACACTGTATTAAGTCGTTACAGACACTACCCTACTAGAAACTAACTCCGGTCTGGACTGTAGTTGAACCCTAATCAATGTCACACTGATTCAAGGTACAATTGCGCTCCTTATATCTCTGATCCCAGCAGGATACTACGCACTTGATTCCCTTAGCTGATCTCACCCACAACCAAGAGTTGCTACGACCCAAAGTCGAAGACTTTAATAAACAAATATGTATCACACAGAAAAGTCTACAAGGATAGATAAATATGTCTCCCACAGACAAACCTAAAAGTTTTGTTATGTCTTTTGATAACAAGGTGAACAAGAACCAATTGATACCGAAGAACATCCTAGTATTATCAATCACCTAACAATAATCTAAATCGTATGGTAGCGAAACTAGATATTGCGGAATCACAAACGATGAGACGAAGATGTTTGTGATTTCTTTTTATCTTGCCATATCGGAGATATAATCTCAAGTCAATTATTCAATTGAAATCGTATGATAGAAAATGGAAACATCGGATCGCTCAACTACAAGAGAAGTAGTGTCGTCTGGCTTCACAATCCCAATGAAGTCTTTAAGTCGTTAATCGACAGGGTCTCGAGAAGAAACCTACGATTAAAGGAGAATCGACTCTAGCGAACCAACTAGTATCACGCAGAAGGTGTGGGGATTAGTTTTGCACAATTGCTAGACGTCTCCTTATATAGTTTTCAAATCAGGGTTTGCAATCTAAGTTACCTTGGTAACAAAGTATTCAATAATCACCGTTAGATGAAAAACCTGATTTATCCAAGCTAATATCTTTCAACCGTTAGATCGAAACTTAGCTTGTCACACACAAATGAAGTGTATTCATTTAGGTTTGAGTAACCGTATCTAAACGTGTACATTGGTTGGTTCACAAATGATTGACCAATGGTTATCCATATGAGTGCTTCCATATTAACCGTATTCATCTTTCTCATAACTAGTTCAAATGACTCATAAGAACTAGTTCAAGAGTTGTTCAATTACTTAGATCTTTATACATAGACTTAATCGAAACAAAATCGGTTTGATTCGTTTGAATCAATTCATGAACAATATAGCCAAGGTTTGCAAAGATTGCATTCCTTATAATTTATTGTTTTAAGTCCATGAACTACCGATTTGAGAAATAACCAGCTTGGTTACGCGTACGGGTGTACCTTAGCTACCGGATTTTGAGTTGGTTTTAGTTTCCAAACTCATCATAATTTTTCGGGTGAAAAGTTCTGCCAGTACGCGTACCTAAGATGACTGGTTTTGAGTTCGTAAACTCCACACTTAGCAGAAATTCACGGACGTGAACTTCCGCCAGTACGCGTACCCAACCTGTCTCCTTCACCAATACCGCATGCACACATATGCACGCACTTGGTTTCCGGCACATGGATTTATACACTAATGTGCGAACACACTATATGCTTACATCCATAGGTGGTTACATATTTTCAACTCTACATTTCAATCATTGAAACATTCTTCTATAATGTTATAATAGTCGTTAGACATAAAGAATCGACTATCGTCATCAAATCTATTTTCAAGATTGAAACGTCATCATGACTTTCGTCACGGGTAAAAATGAAAATGGTTAAAGGAAAATCTTACCAACACGTATTTCGAGAAAAATATAGGCGAGTAAACTCGGCTCGAAATAGTAAATGTGTATGTCTGAAAACTATCATACTTATACGACTTTTGTCTCAAGAATAGGAAATAGAGTAGATAGACTTTTGAGTGACAAGATGAGTTCAAGTCTCCACATACCTTTTAGTCGGATGAAGTTCCACTGGTTCCTTGAGTAGTTCTTCGTCTTTGCAAGATAATCGCCATGGAGTCTGGAGATCAACTATTCCTAACTATCCTCGACCGAGACTTAGTCATAAGTATATTAGAAATCAAGACATATAGTTTGGATCACTAATATTGACAAACATGCTTGAGATAGAAACACATGCAAGTTCGACCGAGCAATGCTCTAATAAAAGGGTCTCCCTGTCTAAGGCATGTATCTACTTCAAACACTTGATCAAGGATTCCATTTACAAGAACGGAAAAAGAAGTAGTGGTCACGCATTGCATAATAAGATGACACCAATATTTATCAAATCCAAAGGAAGACAAAGTTTTTTCTAGAAAATTCCATTCAATACGGTCAAAGGCTTTCGAAAGGTAAATTTTCATAGTATGGAGGATTTCATGTGCTATAATAATGTTATCAGTAATATGGCGGCCTGGAATGAAAGCAGATTGGTTTTGCGAAATCTTTTTGTTTAAGAGTGGTTTTAAGTCTACTCGCTAGTATCTTAGATATTAGTTTGTATAAAGTGTTACTTAAACTTATAGGTCTAAAATCATTAGGGTTAGAAGGATTTTGGACTTTAAGAATTAAAGTGATGTAAGGGTAGTTTAACTGTTTATGCATTTGTTTGGTCTTAAAGAAATCTTGCACAAGATTAACAGTCTCGTTGGAAAAATATCCCATTGAGCTTTAAAGAAGCCATGTGGATAATCATCTGGCCCTGGAGCACCCCATTGGTTCTTACAAAATAAGGTATTTTTTATCTCATCAAGCTCTGAAATTCTGGTAAGACTAAGATTATCTCCAGCAGTGATAACAGGATCAATAAGTTCACTAATAATGTTTTCATGCATGATTCCGTTAGAAGTTCCGATATCTTTAAAATATTTAGATAACATGTTATTAATTTGATAAGGGCCTTCTATCCACAGACCAGAAGAATCTCTAAGAGTATGAATATGGTTAATTCTTCTTCTATTCGAAGCAGTATGATGAAAGTAAGCAGTATTCCTGTCATGATCTTTTAGAAACTTATCCTAAGCTAAATGGTTCAAATAATCGTTTTCTCTGTCGTACCAAACATCAAGTTGTTCTTGTAGTTTTTTTATTTCAACAACAAATAAAGGTTCAATATGGTGAAGGTCCAAGATTTTCATGTTAATTTCGTTAATGTTCAAGAAAATGTTTCCAAAAACTTTTTTGTTCCGTAAAGATAAGTCGTATGATAGATTTTTCAGTTTATTAGTAATTGAATTTTTTATATTATGTGTCCATTTGTCTTTAATAAAGTTAGTAAAATTATCATGACTTAACCAATATATAATTATCCTAAAAGGCCTAACTTTTTTATTTTTTAAAGGAGTTGTTTCAAAGAGAATTGGAGCATAGTCAGAACCAACTCTGACCAGATGTCTAACTATGGCATCAGGAAAAAGGTCAGTTCAACCCGTAAAGGCTAAGACTCTATCGATTCTTTCCTTAATATTTTCCTGACCTTGTCTGTTATTAGTCCAGGTAAACGGTATACCTTGGTATCTAAGATCTATAAGACCTAAATTTTGTATAGTATTATGAATAAATTTGGTCGCTTTAGAATAGTTATCATTGCCCCCTTTTTTCATCAACATGCATAATAAAGTTAAGATCTCCTATAATAATCCAAGGGAAAATGTTAGACTCACTAAAGTTTTTAATAACATTCCACTGATCAGATTTTCCAAAATTAAAGAGCCATACATGCAAACTAAATTCCAAAAGTTTCCAAAATTATCATTAACACTAAACTTGCATATATTGTTTTTAAAATCAATGCATTAACTTTTAAATTATTATGCCAAGCAATGAGCATTCCACCATAAGCCAATTCTAGGGACCGAAAACCAATCAGAAAACTTGAATTTTCTAACCAACTTTTCCGTTCTATCACTATCAGTTTTTGTTTCAGACAGGAATATCATATCAGGATTAAACTGTTTTACAAGATAATTTAGATGATTTTTAGTTCTAAGGGGGACAATGCCTTGCACATTCCATGCTAACAGTTTCATTATGATTAGAAGTAAAACAGACATATATATAAATCTAAGTATGATATCAAATCAGAATATAAATCATAGATATTTAAGCTTGCAAAATAATTACATGCAGACATGAATTCAATTAAATTTCTTTTAAGATAAGAATGTAGACTAACCTGATTGGTTATGATATCCAGAGTAATTGCAGTTGCATCCTTAGCATTAGTAGCAGGTTACTGGCCTTGGATTTTGTTGATTTCCTCCATATTTTCCATTTGAGCAGCAGAGTCAGAAATTTCACCCATCTCCTTTGGCTTTCCAGTAATATAGTCATCTAAGATATCATCCCAAACCCATTTTATCTTTTCAGTTTCTTTGCCATCCTTTGTCACTTCTTCAGCCAGTTTAACCAGTGCATCATTAATATCTCTATATAGTGACTCCAGGTTCAGTTGATCTTCTCTAGCATCCTCATCTCTTCTTCTTTTAGCACCACTTTCCCCTTCTGTAGGACTAGTCATAGTATCAACATATATTTGTTCAGGAACATGAGAGTCAACTAAGTGGGTTTATGTTGATTTATGCTTCCCTTGGTTCAACGTTAATTGTCTCCACAATAATAGCTTGAACATGATCTTCCACTATCTCGTCCCCTTCCTGATTATTTCCATGATTATCAACTTGAATTGCTTGATTGTTCACCACATCTTCTTCATTGAAAGGATCGACACCTTGAAGATAGAGTACAAGTTCATTCATCCATGCAAGATTTGCAACTATTCCATAATAAATTTCACTGTGATTGAAAACATAGCAATTTCTACATGTTGTGGATGGAAATCCGAAGTAAAAAATTGCAATCTTCACCACTTCCCCATCTTCGAGAGTATTCTTGACCTTTCTGCATATTGGTAGATTAGCATCCACCCTAACTCTTGTTTTAACCACCCCAGTTTTATCTCTGTTGAAAACCTTGATTACTGCACCAGCTTGAGAAGCTATCATATAGAAAATATTATGGGTGTTTTACATAATGGTCACACTCTCTTAATTGGTTTCACAAAATGATCACAGCTTTAATTAGTGATTACAAAGTGATATCTTTCTATCCGACTTAACTGTTTTGAGAAAAACAGTCTGAATTTTGTCTTAAATACCCCTCTAGAGTTCTTGAGGTGATGGTGGTGGTGGTGGCAGTGGCAGTGGCGGTGGTGGAAGATATACCCAGGAAAGGAAGTGGTGAACCCTTCTAGGGAAGGTGTTGAAACCATCCTGAATGCGGACTGAAGTTCCGGTGCAATGTAAGGATCCTGATCTATTTCACCACCAGCAGCAGCAACAAGCAGTAGCACCACCGCTACCTGCAAGCAGCAACACCACCAGCAGCAAGAAGCACCGCTGAAAGGTTAAGATCCATCAAAACCATCAAATCCATTCTTAAACATACATGCAACACCCTGTAATTATCCAAAACACTTTATCATTACCAATCCAATCTAGGGTTTCAGGAAAATAATCCCCAATTTCAGAAATTTAGGGTTTTTAAGAAATAAATCCCAAAACTAAAGTTTCTGAATCGAAATTGGGATAACATGTAATCTTATGAAAAATCAAAAAATTGTAGAAAAAGAAAAAATCCCCAAGATTTTGTTTCACAAATTTAGGGTTTATGACGGAAGAAACAAAATCCAAAAATTAAAAACTAAGGTTTCTGAATCAGACTTATAAAAGAGTAGAGGAGAAGAATTATTACCTCGTAATGGCTATGAACATCTTGAATATGGAAACTAACAGTGATCATCATCTTGAAACTGATGAAACCAATATTTCTTTTAACTCGTGATGAAGAAGAGAACCCTAAACCAGCGATGAAGAAGAAATCTCAGTTCGACTATATAACTACATACGCTCAAGTTCACCTCACCATTCTCTCTATTGTTGCAGAGAAGAAGTTGCAGAGAAGCAAATGTAGAACAAAAGCGGCGGGTGAATGAGGAAGGAAATAGAAATGGAGAGTTATATGTTAGGTTTTCACCCAGTTTGATCAAACAGCGTAAACTTCTTAGAGATTTGCAAACTCGATGGCACAATCGTAATTGACTTTGTCCAGGGACAACTAGGTAATTCAAGCACCTAATATAACTCTGACGAGCCACATAACTCTCCAGTTAGTTGTATAATGACTAGTATGCAAATACTTTGTAACACTATGACTCATTTGTGAACCGGAATTACAAAGTGGGGCTGTTTTTGTAAATACCCAAATATCATCTCTATCCAAGTCAGCCCTTAGTCTAAATTCAATATATAATAGCTCAAACTGGAAGATGAAATTTTGAACATTCATATGAAACTCCCATGGCATAAGAACCATAAGATAACCTTGAAGGGAATATGGTCTTTCTCTTAAAACTCTTTGACAAACTTCTCTATTTTGTAGCCTGGATATGAAAACATTCCTCCTATTGGTGTTTATGATAACTATCTCATGATCAGAGCACCTCTTGTTACTACAGTATCCTATTTACATATGCATCCAATAAGATTGAAAGATTCCACGAATTTTCCTTTTCTTTCTAGAATAACATGCTTGGTATTTTTTTGAGACACCAAACATTGCTTTGCCAGTTGGGAGGAAAGGTTGTTCACAGTTGAACTTGAACTTGCCATTTGAGAAAGAATGTGAGGTAAATGGATGTTGGAGTTGTGTGTAAAACTACTATTGTTTTGTATTTCCTTAAAGAGGTTTTCAGAGAATGAGGAATGAGATTTATAGTGGAAACTACAAGCATATTCAGGATAGATATTAAATTGCCAAGTGTTAATCATGCATTGATTTAGATTTAAATGTAGATTGTGTAAAGAACTGTACTTGGACTGGCCGTGAAGAAGATACTTGTTCAAAGTAATGACTATTACTTGGAATGCAAGAGTAAGAATAAGATTTGTATTTGATATTTTCATGAAGTGGAACTTAGCTTGTATAGGTAGCCAAAATATCGTGAAGAGGATTTTGGTTTGAACACCCGCGTGACTATTTACTGCTCTTTCTAAAGACCAGAAATCTGCAACCGCCGCCAAGAAACAGAGCAAAAACCCTAGTACCTACCAATCAGGATGGAGAGGCGAGAAGGGATAAGTCCTGTAAAAGGAGCAAACAAAGAATAATAATTAGATATGTGGATTAAAATATCATTTGGATTTATAAAATTTCAGGAATCAAAACAAGTTGAACTTTTCTAATATGAGCAGATCCACTGAGTAATTACAAATTATTGATTATGATTTGTTCAGGGATACAAAAAGGATTAAAAAAACAGGAGTCTTATTGAAAGTATTACGGAGACGAATAATCAGATTTGGGGAAGATCAATAAAGAGAAGAACATCTTTTCTTATAAGAAAGTAGGGAAATCATTATATTTAGCTTGAGGGTATCATAAAATCGAGAAAGTAAAAACATGTAGGAATTCTAAGCGTAAAGAAAACAGGATCTAAGAAAAAGATTTAGATTTGCATCGATTTTGGAATTAAAATCAAAGAAATTGATATCGAGAAGAAATGAGTTAGGGAAACCGATTTAATCATCCATCTTGAAGATGGATTTAACATTAGTTGACCTCCCATCTAACATATGACTAACACCTAATACGATTAATTAATGCTAATTAATTAAAAATAAAATAAGTAGTAAGAAAATAATAGATAAGGGGTTGTATAATTATTTCTAATGACTTTTTTTGTTATCTAGGAACAGGTCCGAGGCTAGCCAGATTTTTGAAGTAGGCTTTTCTTCCAACATTTGACCATCCCGTTTCTGGATCAGTGTCAATGTGTACGAATATACAACAGCGGAGCCATGAAGACCATATGTTTTATTGACAATTAAGAATCCCAGTAATAAGATACATAATTAAACAAAAGGCATGATAAATTTGACGACCAAATGGGTCGAGATTAATATACTCACTGCACTGCACACGAAATCCTAAGCTATCTGTCATCGGTCTCGATAATCTACACTTTTGAACTCCCACCCACCACATCCCCGCGATTCAAGAGATCTTGTCAAACAGTAACAATAGATTATTTACCCTACTAGTGTATACTAGAATAGTATACTCAATGCTCCAAGTGTGTTCCCACTCCAGTAACTGATACACAAAGGGTACATGCATAGCGGCCCAAAATATTGATTCCAGATGGTTTTTAATTTTTAATTTTTTGAGCCTAAAATGGAATGATTGATGGGATCAGAATCCTTTATGATGATGGAGTGTACATAATCTACTACTTCCGACGTAAGCAGATAAATCATTCATTTACTAGTTGTTTTGACGGATAATGGGTCATTTGTCCAGATATTTTTAAAACATGGTTCAAATGGACGAGTAAAAATTAGTATGGGGAAATCGACACCAAAAAAATAGCAAGGATGGAACTGGATTCATCCTGACTTTAACATAAGAAATAGCAAAGATGAAACTGGATGCATCCTAATATAAATTAAAAATAAGAAAAAGTATTTGAAAATGGGAATGAAGAAATTGTTTATATCCTGGCTATTTTTTCATTTTTGTCCATTTAAACAGTATCAAAATTGAAGTGTCTTTTTCACCCAGAAATTGTTGATTTTGATCTTTTTAACCAATTTTGATTTGTTTCCAATAAGAGTCATTTCTCACACACTCATACACACGTGAGAACACTCGGTACTATTAGTTTCGAATCCCGCGGGCTTTTTTGTTTGTTTTTGTTTTTCTCATAGAAGAGCGCAACTCTGTTACACGAAATACATTCCCCTTCCCTTGTAGTTGTACAGTATAATAAGCAGCGGTCTGCAGTCATGCAATCTTTTCCCCCTTTTGACGATACGGTGACGACCGAAAATGTGATTACCCAAACAAAATCTAATCCTCAAGATTTATACCCTCAAATCCTTGGTCAAATCATCTATGGTCTTCTTTTATAATAGTACCCTGTTGTTCCTCATTAATACGGCTAAAACATAGGACATGTATGGTTGGTATGCAGATTTGATCTTTATTTTGGAACCCAATAGAGAGGTTCATAATGACCCAGGACAGACGTTAGTATATCCTCCCTCTGATAACTTGGCAGAGAGATGGAAAGAAAAGAATAGGTTAATTATGATGTGCATGAGTAAGATTGAAACTGACAAGAGTATCTTAATTCACTATATCCTCCCTCTCTCAGCAAGATTTCGTTCATTATTATTAATTATATAAGTAGTAGTGAGAAAGGGTTTTGTTTTTGCATACTTCATTCATTGTCACTCTCTGTTGGTTTCCTCTTCTGCTTGTGATTTTTATTCATAAAAAAGAAAAAGGAACCTCAGACAAGACTGTAGAAGGAAATTAATGGTGATGAGGAATGAAGTATTTCCCTTCTTGAAACCAGAGGTACTACTCAATATGAATAACACCATTCAAAAGTTTAAATTAATTACTACTACCCATGAATCTCAGCAACAACAACAACCACTTTCATCTTTCTACTATCATTATCATGATGGTGATAATACTAATAGTGATTCAGTGCTGTTTGGAAACACCCATCATCAGTTTTCTACTTCATCATCAGCATCACAGTTTTATAACTCCTGCTTTCCAAATAGTTACACTGCAAATGCAAATCCATGCAAAGCCTTAGATCCTCTGCCACACAATGCTGATGCTAACCAATCTTTACTTCTTGATGGAATTGCTGCTGTTGTTGGAAAACACATTCTCTTTGGCAACCCCAAAGATACTGCTAACACGGGTAATATCAAAATCAACAACTCTCCTGGTGGAAGTAGTACTAATACAGTTGACGGAAAACAAGATTGTAACCTGTTAGGTGTAAGCAACACTAGTTCTACCATTCAGAAGCCGAGCTACAGAGGAGTCAGAAAGAGACCATGGGGAAGGTGGTCAGCTGAGATACGCGATCGAATAGGTAAGTGCAGACACTGGTTGGGTACTTTCGACACAGCTGAAGAAGCAGCTCGAGCTTATGACTCTGCAGCTAGACGGTTAAGGGGATCTAAAGCTAAAACAAATTTCTCAATTCCTTCTACTTATATACCTATACCTGTCCCATCTCCATCCTCTTCTTTTACTTCTACTTCTTCTTCATCTTATTCTTCTTTTTCATCTTTAGATGAGGAGAAGACTTGTAAGAAAATGATGAGTTCTGGTGGACGAAATAGTAACCATAACAGGGCCAGAATTACTAGGACTTGTTCAGTTGTTACTTCTGCTGCTCATCTTTTTAGTAGTCAGCAACTTAAACCAAATAAGCTGATGAAACTTGGTGGTGGTTTATCTCTTATCCAGAACACCAACCAGTACTAAATGTAAAGAACAAAAGGTATGTATAGTATGTGACTATGTGGTTTTGGTTTAGTATTTGTTTTGGTTTTCTTGACGAGTTTTTTTTGGCTTTTTAGTCATGTATACAGGTGCTCAGAAGTCTAGTACTTTCTGGCTTTTGCTTATTAATATGTAAAGAACAAAAGGTGTATGTGACTGTAGTTGGGAAGGAGGCTTGCCACCGATCAGCGTACGTGAAGATGTATCTAGGTGGGGTTATTGTTGTTTTCTCAGCTCACCGATCTTGAAAGACTTAAATGTAACAGTCTAACAGAGCATTTTGCTAGTTAAGATGGAGTATGAGTAACCTTTGAAGCAAATCTGTGGACTAGTAGAGCTATAAAATTTGGCTCTTCCGCGCCTGAAGTAGTATTACTCTACCTCATGTTTGCACAATAAGTATGAGGTGGAGTCACCTGAAGTGCAAACGTAAATGAACTGTCAAATTTTGGAGGCAATATACGCCTTGTTGTTAAAAGCATTTCCAGCGCAGCAACCATCACTCCAATAACATTAACATGCTCGGTTGTAAGGGTGATTTTATACAAACCGTGAAAGTGAACTAAACAAAAACCGTTTACACACTGAAAAACCGTTTTAAGATGGTTTATTTTCACGGTTTTCCAAAAAAAAATGCAGTTTTAATAGGGAATGTGATGGAGAATGTTTTTTTTTTGTTTTGTTTTGTTTTTTATTTATTTTTCCTACTGTAAGGAACAAAATATATTAAAGAAAGAGTTCACTCAAGGTGACAAAAGTACAACAACTCAAAAAAGAACGAATAACCAAAACCGTCAAAGAACAGTTAGTAAAAGCATCCCAATTATAGACTAAAGTTGAAAGAGGGAAACCATCAAAAGTCTTAGTATGAATCAACCAATTGAACATGGTGCATTTAACTCACTGCTCCTGTATTTATTCTTGAAGCACATGTTCTTTCGTTCTTGCCAAATAGTCTACCAAACTGCAAAAGATAAGAGAATCCAAATCTTCGGTTTTCTTGACTTAGGTTTCGCAACTCTCCAATTCCATATTGTTCCTTTAACAAATTCAGGGAAAACCTATTTTAAACTTAGGTTGTCAAAGAATTAGTTTCGTACTTTAGTTTCGTACTTTGCTAGTAAACTTGTAATGAAAAAATAAATGTGAGTTTGTTTTCTGTTCAGAACCACAAAAAAGACAAATAGGAGATTGCACCTTGCCAGCTCTGTAGAGATAATCTCTTGTTGGCGCACATTTATAGCACAATGTCCAAACAAATAAAGACACCTTCAAGGAAATATGAGCATTCCAAACTTGTTTATAGGGAAATGCAATCAGTCCATCACTATCATAAGTATCATAAGCTGCACCTACCGTAAAACTCTTACCATTAAGCCAGGTCTTTTCATTTGTGCCTTCAGCTAAATGATCACTAGGAGAACCAATTAGTTGGAGTAACTGATTTCAACCCAAATTCAGGTTCTCTAAGATTCCTAGAAAAATTCAAGTTCCATCTATCTGAATTGAAAAAGCGGGGGTACAACAACCACACCCAATATTTCGATTAGCAATTTGTATGGACTAACTTCAATATACTTTCAAGAGAATCAACTAAACTCATTTTTAATAAAGTATATCAAAGAGTTATATCTCTCTTTCTCGATTCAATTCTTACTCAAGCAAATAGAAATCTGCGAGTCTAGTTGAATACAAGAGAAATCACTTGAACGGTACCAAAGACCAATGTTCAGGTATCAATCAATTTCAATCAACAACCAAAGCTCGGATTTCCAGTTGATTGATTCAAACGCACAACCTGTGATATTTCTATTATATAACAAAATATAATGCGGAAAATAAATAACACAGACACCAGAATTTTGTTAACGAGGAAACCTCAAATGCAGAAAAACCCCGGGACCTAGTCCAGATTGAACATACACTGTATTAAGCCGCTACGACACTAGCCTACTAGAAACTAACTTCGGTCTGGACTGTAGTTGAACCCCAATTAATCTCACACTGATCCAAGGTATAGTTGCGCTCCTTACATCTCTGATCCCAGCAGGATACTACGCACTTGATTCCCTTAGCTGATCTCACCCACAACTAAGAGTTGCTACGACCCAAAGTCGAAGACTTTAATAAACAAATCTGTATCACACAGAAAAGTCTACGGTAATAGATAAATATGTCTCCCACAAAAATACCTACAAGTTTTTGTTCCGTCTTTTGATAAATCAAGGTGAACATGAACCAATTGATAACCCGGACTTATATTCCAGAAGAACATCCTAGTATTATCAATCACCTCACAACAATCTTAATTGAAGCGACTAAATAAGATATTGTGGAATCACAAACGATGAGACGAAGATGTTTGTGACTACTTTTATATCTTTTCTATCGAAGATATTAATCTCAAGCTAATCGTTATGATTGTACTCAACACGATAGAGTCAGCAAGATCAGATCACACAACTACGAGAAAGTAGTATCGGTCTGGCTTCACAATCCCAATGAAGTCTTCAAGTCGTTAACCTGGTTTACAAGAAGAAACCTAAGGTTAAAGGAGAATCGACTCTAGCTTATAAAACTAGTATCACACAGGAGGTGCGGGGTTTAGGTTTCCCAGTTGCTAGAGTTCTCTCTTATATAGTCTTTCAAATCTGGGTTTGCAATCAATGTTAGCTTAGTAACAAAGCATTCAATATTCACCGTTAGATGAAAACCTGATTAGATTCAAGCTAATATATTTCAACCGTTAGATCGAAAACCTCGCTTGTTACACACAAATGAAATGCACGATTTTAGGTTTGTGTAATTGTACCCAAACATGTAGATTTGTTGGTTCAAGAGTAGTTAACCAAATGGTTAGCATATGAGCACTTTCATATCAACCATATTATTCTTCACCATAACTAGTTCAAATGACTCAAATGAACTAGTTAGAGAGTTGTTCAATTGTATAAATCTTATATAACTATACAAGACACAATCTAAGCAAAAACGATTTGATTCACTCGAATCGATTCATGAAATTTATAGCCACGGTTTGGAATTTGCATTCCTTAGTTAATATAAATATAAGTTCCCAGATAATCGTCTTTAGATATAACCAACTCAAGTTCGCGGACTTAAGTTCCCGGAAGAAGTTCACAAACTCCAATAGATATTCTCGGGATGAGAGCCTCCGCCAGTTCGCGGACTGAGCTCACAACTCTTGTTCTGGTTTTCCTGATCAACAAAGTACACATACTTTGGTTCAAGGAATAAGGACGTATACATATATGTGTTTCCACACAATGCTTATATCCAACAATGGTTATATAATCTAGACTCTCATTTCAATCATTGAAACATTCTTAGAGGACGTTATATAGTTGTTATTCACAAACCATTTTTCGTCAAAGCCATTTTCAAAGTGATTGAAATATAACATGAATTTCGTCACTAGGTAAAGATGAACTTGGCCAAAGTAAAAGCTTACCAATACATATTTCGAGAAATAGATAGGCGAGATAAAATCTGATCGAAATAGCAAATATGTATAATCAAAGTATATATAGCAAAACGACTTTTGTCTCAAGATAGGAGATAGAGTAGATAGACTTTCGAGTGATAGATAAGTTCAAGTCTCCACATACCTTTTAGTCGATGAAGTTCCACAAGTTCCTTGAGTAGTTCTTCGTCTTGTATGATGATCACCATGGAGTTCTTTAGCTCAACTACATTTTCTATCCTAGTCTGAGACTTAGCTATAGTAGACTAGAAATCAAGACTTATAGTTTTGATCACTAACATTGGCAAACATGCTTGAGATAGCAACGCATGCGAGTTCGACCGAGCAGTGCTCTAACAATCTCCCCCTTTGTCAATTTTAGTGACAAAATTATCAATACATATGGAATACAAAAATAAATAAATAAACTTTTGTAGCTCCTATTCCACATGCCTAATCTTCAACATTACTCGAAATCTTCGTCACTTCCAAGTACTCCAATGATCCCAAAGGTTGTAAGTTCAGCATCATCGTTGTTGAAAACCCGTAGCTATAACAATGAGAAAACAAGTATTCTCAATCATTGTTATACAGTGTTATATTATCATTACACAGCGTCAAAGTTCAATTGTATCACAACTTCGACAACAATACTATAGTGATATGTATCACTCCCCTTTAGTCAATACTCCATCTCACATGGAAACCACTCCCCCTTACATAATGATCCGAAAACCATATGTATTTGTAGTGTGAACTACATATTAATTCTCCCCCTTTTTGTCAATAAAATTGGCAAAGGTACGCAAACGGGATCCTAATGAAATTTCCAAAAGAGACATTTCATGACCAAAAGAAAGCATATATCAACTTGTTTAGATGCAATCATAAAGCCGAAGCTAAATGCTTTCATCAAGGAGTTTATAAAGATACAAGATAACCCCTATAACATTCCACAGCCGCACTCCCCACAAAGATTTGGAAATTAAGCACAAGTTCAATTAAGAACTCTCCCCCATAAAATGTCATTCCCGAAAGAACAACAAGAGCGACCTTATTTTCAAAAGAAAAGAAGGATTTCTTTGGACATGACAAATCACATAGGAATATGAATTTGAATCCAAAAAATACTCAATTAGATTAATCACAAGAGAACCCATAATTAATCTAATCGGGAATATACAACCAAATTAACCACAAAAAGTGATGAATTTAATTGATCATGATCGACATAAGAGAACTTACGGAGCCTCACAGTATATACATAAAATTATGGATCAGGGAAGATCAATATTGCGGAATATACAAGGATTCATTCTATTTTTCATCACTATTCGCACAATGACATGCAATAGACATAATCCTTGTCAACAAAAGATTTTAACCTATCTTCCATCAATAAATGACATAATAGGCTTAACTTTTGTATTGTCAAAAGTAAATTCATTCTTTTATCAATACATGCATATCAACATATGAAAGACTTAACTTTTGACAAGGTATGGGACAATCATAGTTCACGGACGCAAACACACATATCCCATAACAAATTTCAATATATAAAACCATAAAGATTAATACTGCAAAAATCATCTTCCAAACAATTTTAGAATTTAAACAAATAAACCTAAAAACATGAAGATGAAGACGTTGGACATAGCTATGTGTAATCACAATAATTGCTATTCCAAACTCTAGTTATTCTTCTAAACAAAACAAGAAAAGAAAATTCTTATCCGAATATTTACTAGGCATAAAGATCAAATTACTCGTCATCTTCATCATCGGAAACACTCCAAGATGCTTGAATCATGTTCAATTCTTCCTTGAGCTCGGGAAACTTAGTTGCAACCAATGACAATTGTTCTTACACACACTTTACCCTTGCATTGACCTTACACACACCCTTGTGAAATTTTTGAAAAAGACTCAAGGTGGTATGGTCACAATCGTCAAGGGAATCATCTCTTTGTATTTTGCACACATTCTCCTTTATACGTCTGAAGGTAAATTGAAGAACATGCTTGGGAACCCCAAGAGAATTGTCGATTGAACCAAAACCATGATCACGACAAATTTGACTAATCAAGCAAGGGTAACCTAACTTCTTGATGGGTGATGTCATCGAAGTCATTTGAAAAATGATGAATCCACAAATATCGAGACTTGGAACATCCAATTCAAGGAAATAGACTAATTCCGCAAACTCGCGACTCCACCGAAAATTCTCAATTGTGGAGGAATAAAGATTAGAGATACCAAGTTTTCTGAAAGCCATCAAAAGAACACTAAGAACATTAGTAGGAAACTTCCCTTGATTCCAAGCACCCTTCTTACGGCAAATCCCAAGAGAGATGTCATCACATGATGGTCGTTCATCATATGGCCTAGGCAGATGTACGTTTCCCAACGGGATTTTGGTAATCTCTGAAATCAACTCTCTATTGACAAGAAATATTTCTCTATTTATCATGGATTTGAATTCCATCTTTTCAAGATCAACATCATGAATGTTGGTATAGAAAATTCTTGTAAGAGAATTAAAACCTTGGCCAAGACCATCAAAGATGTTTCCAAGATTGAATTTTTCAAAGAAAACTAAATCCTCTTTATGTCTACTAGATAAATCCAATTTCTTTTCTACAATAAAACCCATAGATGAAATCCTTTCAAAAGTATTAGCACAAGAATCATTAACAAACCTAATCCTAAGAGAATTTTGGTCCAAAGGAGGATTCATGCTAGAGGAACCTAAACTTTTTGAAGTTCTTTTTGAAACCTTGAAGTTCATCATGAGATCTAGAAATTGGAGAGGAACAATAGGAAATTACTTACTCTGAATGAACTTTGACCACCCCTTTGTCTTATTTTCCTCCAATAAAGATTTAATGGAGAAATAATATGAACCCTAGAAAGTTCACGTACACGAACTGATGTGAGGAAGAAGAAGGTCCGCGTACCTCTTCTTTATAGGCTCACTAATGGGCTTGGACCCGTTTATGAACCGCAACCCACAAAAGGAATGTGGGATTTTATTTGATGTTCGCACATCAAAGTTGTGCATTCCATGACACCACAATTACTAAGAGGAGACAGATGCAGTAAAAAGCTCCATTTGACACTCAAAAGATAGAGTAACATTAACTATACATAAATCAAACTAGTTTCTTGCCCCATTCTAAGATATGTACAAATTGGGTAATGCCAAACATGTTACCGAGAGGCATAATGTTCAGAGGAATCCTCAAGCAATATTTATGGTTGATATTTGTAAGCAGCACCTGTGATATAATCAAAGTAATGATGATAATCAGGGCTGTCAGAGCTTTCTATCTTCCTTTTGATCTGACTAGAAAGAAGATTTTTCCGATTTCTAGTATGTACAATATTTACCATGGTTTAACATGTACGGAACTTTTGTCGGGTTGATTCTTAATCTTAACAGAATTAAGTTTTTCTAAGAATCTGAGAACGCTTTCAAAAGCTCTAAATAGATCTTTGTCAACTGATCCGTAACGATAGTATTTCTCAAACAGATCAGGAGTTAATCTAGTGAGAGTCCGTATCTTCGAGCGTAATAAACGTTTTCTCAATCTTATCTTCTTTCAGTTTTTTCTTTAGATTGGTCCTTGCCATCTCCGTTTACCAATAACTTAGATGAACTGAGATTATCATGAGACACCAAAAGTTTTGTCCATAATAATCTTTGACCAATCTTTAAGAGATTCTGGTGTACGTTACAGATGCCACGAGCAAGATTTCGAAAGAAATTTCCCATAAGGTAATTTTTAAGGATCAAACAAACACAAACTTATTAGGTATATAGTGTTTTCCTGCTCTGATACCAATTGAAAAAGCGGGGGTACAATAACCACACCCAATATTTCGATTAGCAATCTGTATGGACTAACTCCAATACACTTTCAAGAGAATCAACAAGACTCAATCTTAATAAAGTATATCAAAGAATTATATCTCTCTTTCTCGATTCAATTCTTACTCATGCAAATACAAATCTGCGAGTCTAATTGGATACAAAGTAAATCACTTGAACGGTACCAAAGACCAATGTTCAAGTATCAATCAATTTCAATCAACAACCAAAGGTCGGATTTCCAATTGATTGATTCAAACGCACAACCTGTGATATTTCAATTATATAAAAAAAATAATGCGGAAAAGAAATAACACAGACACCAGAATTTTGTAAACGAGGAAACCGCAAATGAAGAAAAACCCCGGGACCTAGTACAGATTGAACACACACTTTATTAAGCCGCTACAGACACTAGCCTACTACAAACTAACTTCGGTCTGGAATGTAGTTGAACCCCAATCAATCTCACACTGATCCAAGGTACAGTTGCGCTCCTTACGTCTCTGATCCCAGCAAGATACTATGCACCTGATTCCCTTAGCTGATCTCACCCACAACTAAGAGTTGTTATGATCCAAAGTCGAAGACTTTAATAAACAAATTTGTATCACACAGAAAAGTCTACGGTAATAGATAAATCTGTCTCCCACAGAAATACCTACAAGTTTTTGTTCCGTCCTTTGATAAATCAAGGTGAACAGGAACCAATTGATAACCTAGACTTATATTCCCGAAGAACAACCTAGTATTATCAATCACCTCACAATAATCTTAATCGACGCGGCGAAAGAAGATATTGTGGAATCACAAACAATGAATCGAAGATGTTTGTGACTACTTTTATATCTTGCCTATCGGAGATATTAATCTCAAGCCAATCGTTACGATTGTACTCAACACGATAGAATCAGCAAGATCAGATCACATAACTACGAGAAAGTAGTATCAGTCTGGCTTCACAATCCCAATGAAGTCTTCAAGTGGTTAACCTGGTTTACAAGAAGAAACCTAAGGTTAAAGGAGAATCGACTCTAGCTTATACAACTAGTATCACACAGGAGGTGTGGGGATTAGGTTCCCAGTTGCTAGAGTTCTCCCTTATATAGTCTTTCAAACCAGGGTTTGCAATCAATGTTAGCTTAGTAACAAAGCATTCAATATTCAGCGCTAGATGAAAACCTGATTAGATTCAAGCTAATATCTTTCAACCGTTATATCGAAAACCTATCTTGTTACACACAAATGAAATGCACGATTTTAGGTTTGTGTAACCATACCCAAACATGTACTTTTGTTGGTTCAACAGTAGTTAACCAAATGGTTAGCCATATGAGCACTTTCATATCAACCACATTCTTGTTCACCATAACTAGTACAAATGACTCAAATGAACTAGTTAGAGATCGTTCAATTGTATAAATCTTATATAACTATACAAGACACAATTGAAGCAAAAACGATTCACTCGAATCGATTCATGAACTTTATATCCACGGTTTGCAATTTGCATTCCTTAGTTAATATAAATATAATTTCACAAATAATCGTCTTTAAATATAACCAACTCAAGTTCGCGGACTTAAGTTCCCGGAAGGAGTTCATAAACTTCGGCAGATATTCTCGGGATGAGAACCTCCGCCAGTTCGCGGACTGAGCTCACTACTCTTGTTTCGGTTTTTCTGATCAACAAAGTACGCATACTTTTTTTCAAGGAATAAGGACTTATACATGTATGTGTTGCCACACAATGCTTATATCCAACAATGGTTATATAATTTAAACTCTCATTTCAATCATTGAAACATTCTTAGAGGACGTTATATAGTTGTTATTCACAAACCATTTTTCGTCAAAGCCATTTTCAAAGTGATTGAAACATAACATGACTTTCTTCACTAGGTAAATATGAACTTGGCCAAAGCGAAAGCTTACCAACACATATTTCGAGAAATAGATAGGCGAGATAAACTCGGCTCGATATAGCAAATGTGTATAATCATGGTCTATATAGCAAAACGAATTTTGTCTCAAGATAGGAGATAGAGTATATAGACTTCTGAGTGATAAATAAGTTCAAGTCTCCACATACCTTTTAGTCGATGAAGTTCCACCAGTGCCCTGAGTAGTTCTTTGTCTTATATGATGATCGCCATGGAGTTCTTGAGCTCAACTACACTTTTTATCCTAGTCCGAGACTTATCTATAGTAGACTAGAAATCAAGACTTATAGTTTTGATCACTAACATTAACAAACATGCTTGAGATAGCAACGCATGCGAGTTCGACCGAGCAGTGCTCTAACATGAATTATTAGCCAATCCAGCTACGAAAGCATTCTTACATCTTGAAATTTTGAATAAGAAAGGAAACAAAGTCTGCAAAGGAGTATTACCAACACATATATATTTCCAAAACAGAATACTAGTACCATTCTTAAGTTTCAAGTTTGAACACTTGACAACTAAGTCTACATAATTTAAAATGCCCGCCCATAAACTAGAAACAACCGGTTTTTTACAAGAAAGAATTAATGTTATCTCCAAACTTTTGGTGTATAATTTTTCACCAAAGTGCAATCTTTTCCGACCCATACCTCCAAATCCATTTAGAGTAAAGAGAAGAATTCACAAGCTTTAGTTTTCTGATCCCCACACCTCCTTTTTTTTCTTTGAAATCATCACATTTGACCAAGCCACCCAACTTTTGTTTTCATTTGACATCACAATTATTTTATCCTCTTGAATGTCTGACAATTTCTAAACTCAAAAATTTGTATACTACTTATGAAACTTGGGTATATGTGATAATTTTGGTTGAACTTATTACTTTTCTTTCTCTATCTGCTGGGATGTAATGGCCGAAAGCAGGTGGTACACACCATTACGCGTAGTTCTTGAAGGAGATGGTCGAATTCTACACCTACATGAATGACATGAAGCTTTTAATGGGAATTGGCCGTTCTACTCTTGGAGGTTGAAAACAGTTTCGCTACCCTGGGAACAGAAAACAGGTCGAAAACCTACAAATAAAGGTCTCACATTTAAATCTTCTCTTACTAATTGTTGTGTTTAATCTCTTTGATCGAATGAAAGAAAAAAGACATATAATGATTTGACTATAGAAAACTACATAGAAGAAGTTGTACATATTAGTAAATTAAAGAGAGAAAGAAAGGAAGCAGTTGTATTCAGGGACTTCCTCCTTGATTATCTCAATATCGTGCTCGAGAATGGGTAGGTTATAGAAACATCAGAAAGCAGGTAAAATGACTTATAATAGCCATGGAATGGAGCAGTTTGTTTGTCAAAGAAGATTTATATCATTTTGTTGCATTTGAGATCATCTTCTCTATATCCCATGGAATATCTGGCAAATCCAGGTAAGCCTCACCAATAACTAGCACTAAGTTGATTTAAAGGGTTATTCGTAGGTTTCCAGTTTTGATTTGTTGTTGGTTGACGTCAAGTGTGCATGTTGTTGGTTGATGAGAAGTCTGGAAGATATAAAGTTCAGAGCTGACTTCAATAACATTAAGTGGGAATGTCACTTTTACCAGGTGCTAACACTTTGTTAGCATCGCCCTGTATTTGTTGCTGCACCATCCCAGAAAACACTCATATGGTTCCTTCTATCACTAGATCCACCTCTGCATCCTTGCAGAGAGCTCATACATTATTCTAACTCACGATTAATATCTCAATACATGTCACTCAAGGCCAATATACGTTCAATGCATTGTGTGATCAAGACGATGAATTGTGTTTTCTTTCAGTCCCTTTTGCTGTCTTTACGATTTAGTTTACTTAGTAAACTGTGAGGTGTGTATAATGAACAATGCGCACGTAATAAGGTAGTCTTACTGTTCTGAATGGATGAATTATAATGTATATACTTATCTTATAACCACCATTCCAGTATTTTTACAGGTCTTGATGTCCTTGAGTCTCACGAGGATTTTTCCTCTTTACCCTAATGGTTTGCTTTAAAGAAGCCTTTTAGTCAGACTTGAGTCAATTCCATATGGAGAAATTTCAATATGGACATTTTTTGGTATGAACCTAGATAGATACTCAGATGTAATTCCATAATTTGGGTTGGATATATAATTGAAATCATCGTCTTTGATAAATATCATGATAATAATTCTTTGGCAATGACCAGCGCGCAGAATCAGAGTAAAAGTCACTAGATGACTAACTCGAGTAATTTAACGGGACCAACGAAGTCAAGAGAATCAGTAGTAGGAGAACATGTTATTGCAATGTTTTAATTTCCACCGCACATCGTCTTTGATAAATATCATGATAATAATTCTTTTCACCTACTGTTCATTTTGCTAACAATTTTACCTAAGCAGTAAGTACATCCAAATTATGTTTTGCATCTTTTAGATGGTTTTTTAGTCCTAAAATGAGAAGATGTTGTTTTGCTACTCCATTAATCATAAACTTCGAGAATATGACTAGAGCAGGAAATATGAGGAAGGCAACAAATTTACAGAAAAGGAATTTTATAGTATATAATAACTATTAGGAAATATGTTCATAATCCATTTCACAGTCTATGCTAATTCCGTGAAATTGTGGATATAAGTATCTCATACCAGAAATTAGTGAAGCCCTTATGAAACCCCAAGGCCAATGTGTAGTCATCCTTTTATGAAGAGAATTCCGTCAGATGCTCAAATTATCAATACCCCAGTTGTAATAAAATATTCAACTTATCCAGAAAACAAAAAGAAACTCTGAAAAGAGAAATTCAAGTTTATCTTTTGCCTTTTTCAAAAAAAAAAAGAAATTTAAGTTTTGTCCTCCTAAATATCCTGGCGTTTTTAGGGGCCACTCAAAAGGAATTAGGGGCCAACAATAAAACAAAAAATGTCACCTAATTCTAAATTGTGTTCACCCCTTATCTCCCATATTTCGTAATGACAAAATTACCCTTCAATATTCGGTAGTTTGAGCAGGATTCGGGTGATAAAAAAAATTGAGCGATTTTTTTTTTTTTTTTTTTTGCTTTTTCGAATTTTGGTACAACCATAATCGATAGTAAAGTGTGTTACTTTAATTTCCGAATGTATATTGGTCCCAAAATGAGATTTTTCCAAAATCCTTTAATTTTCGACTTTGGTACAACCATAATCGGTAGTAAATTGTGTTACTTTAGCCTCCGAATATATTCATTTTTTGAATCTTAGTACTACTATAATCGGTAGTAAATTTAACTTCCGAATGTATTGGTCCCAAAATGAGATTTTGCCAAAATCATTTAATTTTCGAACTTTTGTACAACCATAATCGGTAGTAAAGTGTGTTACTTTAACCTCCGAATATACTAAATTTTCGAATTTTAGCACTACCATAATCGGTAGTAAATTTAACTTCCGAACGTATATTGGCCCCAAAATGAGATTTTGCCAAAATCCTAAAATTTTCGAACTTTGGTACTACCATAATCGGTAGTAAAGTGTGTTACTTTAACCTCCGAATATACTCAATTTTCGAACTTTTAGGACTACCATAATCGGTAGTAAATTTGATTTCCGAATGTATATTGGCCCCAAAATGTGATTTTGCAAAATCCTAAAATTTTCGAATTTTGGTACTACCATAATCGGTAGTAAAGTGTGTTACTTTAACCTCCGAATATATTCAATTTTCGAATATTAGTACTACCATAATCGGTAGTAAATTTGACTTCCGAATATATATTGGCCCCAAAATATGATTTTGCCAAAATCCTAAAATTTTCGAACTTTGGTACTACCATAATCGGTAGTAAAGTGTGTTACTTTAACCTCCGAATATACTAAAATTTCGAATTTTAGTACTACCGTAATCGGAAGTGAATTGTGTTAATAAGTGATGCTTATTTTCTGCCGATTGTGTTCATGGCCTCAAATTCAAATTTTCAAAACTTAACAAAAATTTCAAAATTTTCTACTTTCACAATCGGTAGTTAATGGTGTTCATTATCTATCGATTGTGCGTAACTTTTTGTACAGAGAAATTTAATTTTTAGAATCAAGAATAATCGGTAGATATCGATCAAGTTACCTACCGATTATGGTTGATGTTCTTATGAAACGAAGAACATCAACCATAATCGGTAGGTAAAGTAGATTATTATCTACCAATTATGTTTCTGCTAGTGTAAATCCAAGAACATCAACCATAATCGGTAGGTAAAATAGATAGTTATCTACCGATTATGTTTCTGCTACTGTAAATCCAAGAAAATTTTCGGATCAAATTTTTGATTTCAAGTAATCAAATCCTAATTTTGAATCAAAACTACTATCATCTATTCGTTTTGTTTGTTGAACTCCTTTTTTTTTGATGTTCTAAGTTTCAACTTTAAGGTTAATGAATTTTGGGTTTTAATTTTAAACAATCAATCATAACATTTGTTTGATCGATGATCTTTGTTTTCAATCAAAATTAAAATGATGGAAAAAAATTTCAATGGGTGGAAACGAGAAGAAGAAGTGGAATGATATGATTATGAAAATAAAGGATATAGGTTTAGATTTAGTATAAAGGTGAAGGACAATATAGACAATGTTCTATTTTTAAGACACCCCTTAACCTCCTTCAATGGATGGGAATAAAAAAGTGGCCCCTAATTTTTTTTGAGTGGCCCCTAAAAACGCCAGGCTAAATATGCAGCCAACCAAATCTTATAAGCAAAACTCTCTTATATGAAATCTTGGTCTTTGAAGGTCCAAAATGAGAACTATGCACACGTCCACCTTTTTTTTGATCAATAAAACGATATAATTTTATATATAAAAGAATAATGAATGGAAGAGTTACAACACCCCGAAAACATAATGGATCAAGGTGAAGGAAAAAGTAAAAGATTCAACAATAAAGTGACTATCTCCTGACCAACTCTTCCCATTTGAAGACTAATATTTCATATATAATATCCTTAAGCGGCTTGGAGGGATGAGACCAATACATAATATTTGCCTTAATGTCTAATATGATCTTTTGAGCGTCTTTCTTTTTTGCCTCTACGACAAACATCCGTTGATTGCGTTTTCTCCATATATTCCAACAAATAGCATAAGGAAAGATGTTCCAAATAAAATCCCAGCCGTTGTGAATTCAGTTCTATCTCTATCTTTAAAAGAATCCTTTATGTCATCTCCTGGTGGTCTTCCCACTCCAAAACCATTTAGGAAAACATCCACCTTCAGATAGACCCATTCATTGTCAAATTAAAACCACTGTATTAAAGATGAAGAAGAAATTAAAAACCTACTAGGATCAACTACCAAAAATGGACAGATTTAAAAATCATCACAAACCGTGATACACAGTTTCAGTAGATATGCTTTTCGGGCACTTGAACCCGTTTGGAACACATCTAGATAAATAGAAACAGGGATACATTCAATGACACGATATGCACGTCAAGAATACCAGTCCTCCACAAGTGTGTGCAATGGTGGAGACAAGCGAAATCGAACTACCATCTATACAATGAGTCGGAGTCAGCATTATGTAGACTACAAAATAGATTAGTTTGAGAGTTGTGTGGATCATGATTTTAAGACCATTCATTAAATACAGGGAAAAGTTTTGTTGTTTATTTGCGCCCGTTTGAAACTTGACCGTTACTAGGTTTTGCAAGAAAAAAATAAGCTTTTATTTGGGGTCCATCTACTTACAATTTCATTATAGTTGAAAGTTATCCGAGATCCGATCCTTTAACCGACACCAAATTTCACCTTCATTGATAATTGGTTGGACATCCTCCTCACCATCAAAAGATCAAACATACAACGGTTATGGCCTATAAATTATAATCTACTTTTATGTTCTAGAAAAGCTCTAAGAGCAGGGTATTTGATCCCAAGTTGGCTTTTTTACTTAACAACGATATCAAGTACTTTTCAGACACCTGATAAAATTCCGGGCCGTTACGACACGGGTCATATTCTAGTATTAGATAAAAAAAAGGATTATTTGATGGTTCTAATGATTTTGAGGGAGGTTAGAGCCAATATCAAACGACCCTTGGCTCCACCCCAGACTATGTGTCTCTTCAAATCACATTTTAACGAGGTAATTTAATAAATTATGGGTTTTAGAGCCCATCTTTTCTTCAAAAAAGATTCATAAACAGAGTATTCGTTTGCGATATACTTAGTTTAAAACTACTATAATAATGCTCTCAAATTAAATATAATTGCAAATATTTATTTTAGATTTCTTAATTAAAATAAAAAATATAATTAAGATATTTTTTAGCTTAGAAAACTATCATAATTCATGCATGTAAATGTTATAATGTTATTAATTAGGTTAACAAGAATTAAGGGAGGGTAGTTTTGGTCTATGGAATTAAAAGTTTAATTTGTTAAAACTGTTAAAAAAAACAAAGACAATTTTCATTTCCTCATTTGTACATACGATCACATCAAAAAATGACCCACATCGAAGAAAAAAAACCCTTTCATCTAATCCTTCGCAATTTTGAATGTTGACTAGTTCCAATTAATAGATACTATTCACTATCCATATCATTACGTAAATAATTGAGCATGCTGGGGTTGGAGTTTTTAGAATTTAATTTAATTTCCTTTTAAGTATTTATTTCATTTTATTTTTAGATTATTAATATTTTTAAGTTGTTCTGAACTATCAAGCATTCATCGAGTTCAATAACTTTCAAAAAATTATATAAGCTCCTTAACTATATAAAACAACTTGTGAATAATTTTTCAAATCATAATTTTAAAACTTTTCATATCCATAAGTTCACGAACAATCCAAAATGAGTTCATGCACTTAAATTATAAAAAGTGTCCATGAACCTCTTAAAATCAACTAGATCGCTAACTGATCAAAATTGTCCATGTACTTTCGGATTTAAAAATATCCATGAACATCTCAAAGTAAACCAGTTCTCCAAGTGACCAAAATAAGTTTGTGTATGTGAGTTAATAAGAGAATAAATCATCGAGTCTTATTATTTGTAAGTTCCAAGTTCGTGTATTGAACAAATCAGTTTGTTAATATAAAGAACTATTGGGAATATATATTTAAAACATAAATTTATTTCCCAATTAAAATATTTTTGGTAACAATAAAGTTTTTCTTAAAAACTAATTTGTGTTATAATTGATTTTGACCGTTTCATACTTTGTTATGTTAATGGTGTTAATTGCACTTTAATAATTTCTCATTAAACTATATTGAAACCTTGGCTAGAAAAATCAGATTTTTTATGAAAAGAATTTTAAGAGTTGTTGAAACATTTTTTTCTCTTGTGTGAGAGCTTTTCATTTTATGTCTTTTGAGTTTTAAAGAAAAACGAATTTTTTGTGAGAAAGAAAAAAACAAGTGTGTGATCATCCTTGGTTTTTCTAGAAGAGTTTCTGAGCAAGAATAAAGTGTAGAAGTTTCACATCCTATCACCGTGCAAGAGCGATTGTGTAAGAGATTGATCTCCACTGTTTTATCCTGGGGATGATGCGACAACGATGAACTGCTTGCATAATTTTGGGCAGGGCCGCGAAACGTCAGAAAGAAAGTGACCTAGTCCGCGACTCAGCCATAATATTATTTTTTTTGTGATTGTTTTGCAGGCATAATTCAGCAATTGTTCCAACAAGAACTAACTTTATATCTCCCATGAAATTTTTACGCAATCACGTACGTTGAAAAATAAATTGCTCTCAACCTACTATGCAATAAGTTCTTCATTACTTGAATTTGAAATTAGGGATTTATCAAGTACTAGCTTGAGTTCGAGATTTCTTCTTTGGAATATTTATTATAATGCTAAAGTCATGCAACATTGTCCCAATAAAGATAATGGTAGAAAATATAAGTACATAGGATAATCAATCTCCACATACCTTTGTTGATGAAGTTCTCATAGATGTCTTCGTTGTTCTTCGGTCTTCAATCTACAAGGTCGATTGGTGAATTCATACACTCAAATTCCATACTCTATTCCTCGTTCGAGAGTGACCTTAGTAAAATATAAATTAAGATATAATTTTGACCAAATAAATTTGACAACAAGTTTGACATACCAAAACTTTTCAGTTTGACCGAACGATGCTCTAACACATCATTTCTTATCCTTATCTTATAAACTTATCACTTGAAAAACCCTTTTTATTCATAACATATCACCACAAGCATGGCATCTTATGATCCAAATGAAGATTGAGCCATTATTAAAGCTTGTTTTATTGAAACCCCTTGTTGGGAATATATGTTTTAAAAACATTATTAATTTCCAAAAATTAGTGTCTCATTTAAATGGTGTAAATGTGATAATTATTCTCTCTCTTAAAGAATAAATATTTTGTGTTAATGTAAAAAACCGTTTTTTGTTGAACGAATTAATGATGCTAATTAACATCTTAATGATGTCTTTCATTTAATCCATATTTATTTATTCTTGGCTTTAAAAATAAAAAATCAGGATTTTTATAAGAGTTGTTGAAACATTTCTATAGAGAGTGTTTCTCTTTTATGTCTCTTGGGTTTTCAAAGAAAAATGAATTTTTGTGATATAGAAAAACAAGTGTGTGATCATCCTTGATTTTTCTAAAAGTGTTTCTGAGAAAGAATGAAGTGTAGAAGTTTCACATCCTCTCATCGTGCAAGAGTGATTGTGTAAGAGATTGAACTCGGCTGTTTTATCCTGGAGACGACGCGACATTGAAGAATTGCTTGCACAATCTTGGGCAGAGCCGCGAAACGTCTTAAAGAAAGCGACTTATTCCGCTACTCAGCCATAACAATGTTTTGTTTACTTTTGTGATTATTTTGCAGGCATAATTCAGCAATTGTTCCAACAATTTTAAGACGTTCTATTCTGCATACGAACCAAAAGAAAAACGATGGCTGAAACGCGATAAGTATCATTGTTAATTTTTTTTATTGAATTATTAACGATATAATTTTTGTTTAACGATTTTATATGATACTTGGACATTTTAGGTTATTGATTACCTAGAGTTAAATATTATGTCTGGTTTTGATAAACTAGGAATAACATGGTTAAATATTTTTCTTTCTGAATATTTGACATAGAAACATTTTGTTGATGATAAACAATTGTTTTTTAACATGTTGTAAGAGTTTTATTTTTACCTCCTACATGAAAATGAATTGGGTCTTGAAATTTTTACTAGATATACTAGACATCACGAGGATAATCCATGTTAAATTTCACAATTTTTAGATACCAAAAAATATTTTTAAGGTATTTTATAAAACCACATAATGTTTTTGAAATTTTTGATGGGAAGAAATTTATCCCTAATTGAATTCGTTTGTCACAATCTTGGTATAACTATTTTGAATTTGTGGAATATGAAACTTTTGGATCATGATTTTATCTTCAAAATTAATTTTGAAATTTCCCATTTAGATTTTTGGCTTGAGAAGTGTGGTGATTTTAAAATCGTTGTGTATGTCTATCTAAAACAGGGGACGTGATACTTGAGATTAGAGATTAGAGATGTAAGAAATTACATTATAAAAATCGTGTTTTGATTCTAGTACTTCGTATTCTTGTTTTGATAAAGAAAAAGAAGATCATTGTTAGCAATCAAACTAACACACCACATATGTTTGATAAAATGCTTACTAGAAAGTTGTAAATACATGATGTTATAACTAAAGAACTTTGTATCTTTGTTTGATATTTAAGAGCAGCTTGGAGTACTAATTTTGTGAATGGTCTTGAAATAATTATGTAAGTGCATACCTTGCTTATTTTTGTTTTCAAATGCTCACATGTACATGATTGTGACAGGTGAAAATTCACTTAATTGAGCAAGTTTTTATTTTCCTATGAAATAAAAATTGCGGGAGATTAATCGGTGTGGGGAGCGATGGGGTTGCTGATTTCTTTGTTGGTGCGCAAAGAATGGACAATGGTTTATAACCAATTGAGCTTTAAAAGCAATTGATGTATGTTTGATGAAATATTTGTAGTTATTGTAGTGATCAAAAAATTGGCATTCTAAATTGAATAAATTTATTGTTCAATCTTAGAATAAAATTTAGGGAAACAAAATATTGAGAATTATTGTGTATGACAATAAACATGTGACTCATATAAGTTTGGAACTTATGAGATTGAACTTTATACGAACCCAAAACCGAAATAATTAGAAACCTAGTCAAAACAAATGTGAATATCAACTCTCACCGAAAAAAAAATGAACATAATATTGATTATGAGATTATTTGCTATTCTTGCACAACATTGCAAGGATATCAAATGTTACTAACAACGCTTTTTAAGCTTAGTTAATGTGAACTATGGATACGGTGATAAGTTGATATATATTGGTGTTTTACACCATATTTGTTTTGATAGGTTATGGTTCAAAAGTTGAACCAAATCGTTTTGAAAGAAAGTGGCGTCAGATATACTCACATCACTAGGACTTTCGGTATTGGTATAGCCTACAAGTTTACTTTGGGTAGAACAATCTTGTTAAAGATGTATCTAGTTTCCAAGATGTTCATATCTTGTTATAAACAAGAGTGAGATTAGAAATTTGTTGAATTTGATCATTGCACTACTACAAATGATATGTAATGGATAAAATGTTTGTATAAAATATTGTAATTTTATCATCACATGAAATGAACCTTGAATGCTTTGGACATGAGACCTTATCATAACTTAATGAAGTTGATAAGTTAGTGATGAGTATGAGCATGTTATGTTTTCCTTTAAACTTGGTGAATTTTTTGAATAACATGTTGTAATCTTGGGCAAGTTGAAATGATATTGAATGAAATAAAATGTTGGAGAATTTTATAAATACTTGCTTGATGCTTCTAGTAGCTTGTCTTGATAGAATATATTATCATTTGAGTCGTGACTTAGGCGATATTGACTTTACGAAAATTGTTTGAATTTTTATTCTCTATATTGTGCAAAACGTTTTGGGTTTAAATCATTAGTTCATTAGTTTTTCACAATTTTTGGAGTCTTTTGATATTGTTTTGAAATTCTTGTTTAAGTTAAAAAATAGTGGGGGTTCCATACCCTATGTTTTACTAACTTTGATTTAAATTAGAGGAACTTGGAAAATGAAGATGACAAGTAATTCACTAAGAATGAACCTAGAAATGCATAAATATAGTGAGACTAAAAGTTAGTCATGAATATTTTGTTGCTTATAATTTGAAAGATAACTTCTCATAAAAGGTAACTTTGTTCTTCAAAAAGTTAATTTTTGGAAAAATAAATTCATGAGCCTATTGTTTTTAGACAAGAAAACATAAAATCGTTGACACGTGCATCCATGTCGCTAACTTACATGCTTGTTTTATTGATGTTGTTTCTACGATGTATGATTTGTAATAGTCAATAGTAGAAATATGTAAGTTAAAGATGAGAATCTATGTAAACCAAGAATAGAAAATTGTGTATTTTCTACAATAAAAGAAAACATATAAGTTAGATATAAGTTATCATTTATATTATGAAAACAACTTTAAAACAATTTTTAAAAAGGAATTGTTTACTTGATTCATTGGAATGATTTCATAATTGATGAAAATGAAATGCACGATACTTTTTGTTTTCTATGCATAAGTGATTTGTTGAATTTTTATTCTAACTTATAGGATGAAAATGAAATTGAGAACATGCTTAGTCTTCTATTTGACATGAAAGACTGAGTGAAGATGATGTATATTTATGAAATGATTTTTTTTCTTTCTTTGGATCTATTTCATTTCAATGAATATAGAATTTTAAAAAGAGATAGAAATATTTATAGTCTGACCGTAAACTAGTTTTCACTCGTGTTGTTCAGTGCTAATGCTTTTGAGATTGTGTGTGATTGCACTTGACATGAGTATGCTAGCTTAGTATGTTTCTTTGCTACATGATTGACTATATATAAGTATTTTTTGTAGTGGCGGTTTATTATATTACCTCCGCAGTGGGGTTTTATATTTAGATTTACCAATCCTAGTATGGAAAATTGGTAAAATTTTGAGAAAGTTATGAGGTGTCTCAAACACACCTTAAATCTAGAAATACACTTTATAAATGGTTACCGCAATCCTTTAAGGATATTGCTAAGCTGATTGGACATCCTTTCAGTTGAATCCTTTAAGGGATAGAGCGATTCGATCCTCTAATGGATAGAAGAATAGACATATTAATCCAATGTGATAGTACCGTGGCTATTGCATGAATTGAGAATGAAACGACAACTATAAAAGTTGATTTTATGAGAATATGGATAATATAGTGTCTGGAAAGAGTTTTCATTAGTCCTTTGACGAAAGGATTGATAAGAAGGTGTTAATACATCTTGGGGATGAGGTTGATGCCCATTGAGATTGAGTCATCTGTGATGGATACCCAACCTAAAAATAGGTTCAAAGGGACTAGACGAAGTCATAAATGATAGCATCATTGAGATTGAGTTATTTATGATGCGGTACCAACCTATAACTCAAGATCTCAAAAGTAGGTTCAAAAGGGTAACCCTTACCTATGGAATGAGATCCCAAAATATAGGTTCAAATGGGACACCAAGTCATAGATAATATAGAGATGCGAGAATCATGCTTTTGAAGAATTCATCCCACGGCATGATATCCTGAAGTGAGTAGAGGTTGAGTTTACTTTTAATTTCTAATTTTTAAACTCTTAATGATGTTTATATCTCTATTTAGAGTGGGGTACTTTCAGGAGTGCTCTTGATAAACTCACCTATGTTAATGTGAAAGTGTGACCGCTTTCTATGAGAATACAGGCAGTTCTCTAGATCATTCATTTAACTGGGATACAAGCGCAGGGCCGTAATGCGCTGGCTTTAGACTTTACACTAGTGTAGTCGTGTGTGTTAAGCAATCTTTTTATCTCATAGAGTTCAAGACTTATGTTCACTCTATGGTCAGATTTAATGGGAGCCTATTAGCACTACGTAAAGGTTCAAGTCGCGAGACACCTTTGCTTATGCACAAATCTGTACGTTCTTGCTCAATGTTTTGAAAAATATAAGTGGGGGATTGTTGGGAACATATGTTTTAAAAACATTATTAATTTCCAAAAATTAGTGTCTCATTTAAATGGTGTAAATGTGATAATTATTCTCTCTCTTAAAGAATAAATATTTTGTGTTAATGTCAAAAACCGTTTTTTGTTGAACGAATTAATGATGCTAATTAACATCTTAATAATGTCTTTCATTTAATCCATATTTATTTATTCTTGGCTTTAAAAATAAAAAATCAGGATTTTTATAAGAGTTGTTGAAACATTTCTATAAAGAGTGTTTCTCTTTTATGTCTCTTGGGTTTTCAAAGAAAAATGAATTTTTGTGATATAGAAAAACAAGTGTGTGATCATCCTTGATTTTCTGAAAGTGTTTCTGAGCAAGAATGAAGTGTAGAAGTTTCACATCCTCTCATCGTGCAAGAGTGATTGTGTAAGAGATTGAACTCGGCTGTTTTGTCCTGGGGACGACGCGCCATTGAAGAACTGCTTGCACAATCTTAAGCAGAGCCGCGAAACGTCTTAAAGAAAGCGACCTAGTCCGCGACTCATCCATAACAATGTTTTGTTTGTTTTTTGTGATTATTTTGCAGGCATAATTCAACAATTTTTCCAACACCCCTTGTCCCGACGTCCAATAAAAAAAAGGTCCAAGTGATATATTCTGGAACAAAGTGTTTAACAAATATTTCCAAGATTAGAAAAATTCTTGTCAGTGCAAAAAAAAAGATAATTATTAAGTTATCTAGGAAGGAGCAGATGAGTACATAGGCATCCAAGTGAGACTTTATAGAAAATAAGTATTGCATTCATAGATCTTCTAATAAACAATCACAAAGTTTATATTTCTTTTTGTAAGAAACACTTGCAAAAATACCATATTGTCATATTTACGGAAGAGAATCCGAATTTGATGAAAGCTCCGGTCATTTAAAAAAGAAATTTTCATATTTACTCCTTTAACTAAATCTCTAAGATTTTTCTGAAGATTCCAATGGAGATTGAGACAAATTAAAGTAAAATTTGTAGGTACATCTCTTGTAAATTCTCATGAAACTAAACTCGTACACTAGGTTTGACGATAGGTTTAAAACCTTGTTACACATGCTAAGCATAACCGTGATTCCGTCGTCCTAAATAAGTGAGTTAAACTTTAAAAATTCAACCGATGTACTAACATTTCTTCAAATTCATAAATTTGTACCTGAAAAAACGGGGGTCTAACAACCTCACCCAATATTTCACTTAGCAATCTGTATGGACTAACTCCAATATACCTTCAAGACAATCAACTAGACAGTCAGACTCAATCTTAAGAAAAAGTATATCAAAGAGTTATATCTCAATTTCTCAATTCAATCTGCAATCAGGCAAATAGGAATTTGCGATGCTGATAGAATATAAAAGAAATAACTTGAACGGTAACAAAGACCAATGTTCAAGGATCAATCAATTTCAATCAACAACCAAAGGTTGGATTTACCAATTGATCGATTCAGCGCACAACCTGTGATACTTCAATTATATAACAAAATATAATGCGAAAAAGAAATAAAACATACACCAGAAGTTTTGTTAACGAGGAAACCGCAAATGCAGAAAAACCCCGGGACCTAGTCCAGATTTGAACACCACACTGTGTTAAGCCACTACAGAAACTAGCCTACTACCAATGAACTTCGGACTGGAATATAGTTGAAACCTAATCAATCTCACACTGATTCAAGGTACAGTCGTGCTTCTTAAGTCTCTGATCCTAGCAGGATACTACGCACTTAATTCCCTTAGATGATCTCACCCACAACTGAGAGTTTCTACGACCCAAAGTCGAAGACTTGATAAACATATTTATCTCCCACAGAAAAGTCCATTGAATAGATAAATATGTCTCCCACAGAAATACCTACGAGTTTTGTTCCGTCTTTTGATAAATCAAGGTGAACAGGAACCAATTGGTAATCTGGACTTATATTCCGAAGAACAACCTAGTATTATCATTCACCTCACGATAATCTTAATCGATTAAGGAAACAAGATATTGTGGAATCACAAACGATGATACGAAGGTGTTTGTGACTGCTTTTCAACTTCTCGAGCAAATCTTAAAGAAGATAGTACTCAAATGACGATAGAAAACAACAAGATCATAACACACAACTACAGAGAAAATAGTTGGGTCTGGCTTCACAATCCCAATAAAGTTTCAAGTCATTAATCTACAGGGTTTTGTGAAAAACCTAAGGTTAAAGCAGAATTGATTTTTAGCTTATGCAACTAGTATCACACAGGAGGTGTGGGGGGTAGGTTTCCCAGTTTCTAGAGTTCTCCTTTATATAGATTTCAAATCAGAGTTTGCAATCTAAGTTACCTTGGTAACAAAGCATTCAATATCCACTGTTAGATGAAAACCTGATTAGATTCAAGCTAATATCTTTCAATCGTTAGATCGAGCTTAGATTGTTATACACAAATGAAAAGTACCTTCAGTTAGGTTTGAGTTATCGTACCTAAATGTGTATATTTAGTCGGTTCAACAATAATTAATCAATGCTTTACCATATGAGCACTTTCATATCAAGCTTATTCATCTTTACCATAACTAGTTCAAATGACTCAAATGAAACTAGTTAGATAGTTGTTCAATTGCTTAGATCTCGTAGAAGTATACAAGGCACAATTGAAGAAAAATCGATTTTGATTCACTCGAATCATTTCATGAACATCATAGCCACGGTTTGAAAAATATTGCATTCCTTATTATATAAATAAATGTTTTAGTTCAGGAACAAACCGATTTTAGAAAGTAACCTACTTAAGTATGTAAATGGGTACGAATACCTAAGTAGCCGGACCGAGTTTGGTTACACCAGTACGCGTACGGGTACGCATACCAATTCACATTCCAAGCTCCAAAAGAAATTCACGAAACCCAAACTTCCGCCAGTACGCGTACGAGTACGCATACCTAGGTTCCGGACTTCCAACAACCAACCAGTACGTGTACGGGTACGCATACTTAGGTCCCCGGTTTTGGATTCTTACACAAATGTGAATACACACTATGTTTATATCCAACGATGGTTACTTGTTCTAAACTCTTATTTCAATCATTGAAACTTTCTTAGAGGATGACAATAGTTGTTATCCACAAACTATTAGCATCAAAGCGATTTTCAAGTTATTTAAATAATCAATATGACTTTTGTCAAGAGTAAAGATGAACTTGGTTAAAGCGAAAGCTTACCAAAACATATTTCGAGAAATAGATAAGTGAGTTAAACTCAGCTCGAAATAGCAAATGTGTATAATTGAAGTCTATATAGCAACACGACTTTTGTCTCAAAATACGAGATAGAATATATAGACTTTTGAGTGATAGGTAAGTTCAAGTATCCACATACCTTTTGTTAATGAAATTCCACAAGTTCCCTTGAGTAGTTCTTCGTCTTCATTCAATGAATGCCGTGGAGTCTGAAGCTCAACTACACTTACTATCCTAATATGAGACTCAACTATAAGTAGACTAGAAATCAAGACTTATAGTTTTGCCAACTAAACTTCACAAACAAGCTTGAGATAGTAACGCTTGCGAGTTCGATCGAGTAGTGCTCTAACAATACCGCATTACATAAATAAAGTACGTCACATCTCTTTGATTTAATCAAACTCTTTTAAAATTTAGATTACACAACATTATATTAAAAAAGTTTACTTTTATATTGACTTTTTTCCCGCAAACGAGTTCCAAATAACTCGTTTGCTTTGAAGTGAATAAATGTCTCTCTTCTCCGCTTGGCATATTGAGCATGTGACGCAAACTTGTGACCCTTCTGCGTAGATATAAACTCTTTGTACTAGTTAAAGATTGAAACACCACTTTCTAATGTAAATGATGCGATCTCGAACCGTCTACATATTGTGAAGATGAGCTTAAGTTCCCTACGATAGGTTGTATTTCTGTACTCATATAATATGTTCCCTAAAGAAATTCTCAGGTTGTTTGTCTTCGGGAATCCAACACCTGGTAATAACTTCGAATCAAATAGTTTTTTTTTTAATTATTTGTTCTATTTGTTCCAAACTAATAAATGGAAACAATTGTAAATAGTATTTGCTGGAGAAGGGTTTCTTTAATTTCAATTGAATTGAACTTATTAAGTTATCATTTGTTATGAAATAAATATATAATGGATTTAAACCACACTTACGCTCTTGTTCACCACCATCCTTTTCACATATTCACTTTCCCCATTACTTCGTAGCCACCACCATCACTAGTAATAATGGATGCATGCCTCTTAATTCCATTGTAAATGTTCTTCTTTTCTCCCTATAAATAGAGAGCGTTTCTTTTGTAATGAACAACTAATTAGAATTTTCGTCTTCTTATCTCTTTACTCTCTATGTCTCCTTTTAGTTTATAACAACATTGATCTTTTTAATTTATTATTATTATTATTATTATTTTAAAGTGATTTTGCTGAAAATGGTAAAATAAAGTAGGTTGATAAGAAACGAGTCTAAAACCCTAATCAAATGTACTGCACATGAGTACTTTAGATTCGAGAGATCAATCTATAAAATTCTGGACTAAACCAAAAAATGGTCGTTCCAGTCTTCCTTCGGTCACAAAGGAAGGAGAAGGGTTGATCTTAGGGAGATAAGCAGAGAAGGTGTTGAGATCAGAATGATGAACTCTATAAAGTGTGGTTGTTTATTACTATGCATCAGAAGATATAACTTTTTTGTAAAGTGTAAGATGTATGTTCTCTGTGTTTTATGGATACTTGTGTTGGTTTTCGATTGAATATGTTAAAAATCTATTTATATCAAGTCATAGTCGAACACCCTGATCTCATAGGACATGGAGGTTGTAGAGTAGTGAAGAAGTGGATATCATGTGAAAGTGATGAAAACCGTGTCCCTATTGGAAAGGAAGGACTATCCGGTTCTGTATGGATTACTCTTCTACTCTTGTTAACTGTCCGCCTTTCCTGACACTCTTTCATAATGGGTGCATTGCACACAATATGTTGTAAACCGCAAAACCAAGACCCCGATGAACATCCCCCATTTGTGACTTTGTTGAAGTCTCGAGTGAAAAAATATAAAAGAAGTCGACTTGCATGACTAGCTTGACCAACATGACTAGATTGACATGTATCTCTAAGTTGACCTGTATGACTAGGCTAGCAAGTTGCGTCACGTGAAACGTGGTTATCCAACACCTCTCCTTGACATCATGACATGTGAAGAATTTTCATGAGAAGTGGAGAAGAGGATGCATGGTTACCCAAAAACTACTGTTGATCGTGTATATGAGACCTGCACATTTTGACAAATCACGGACGAGCTATGTTGCAGGTGGGTGATGGCATGTGTCAAGTCTCATATGACTTTTCAGGAGAAGTACTCAATAAACCATAAGGTGGTTCAATTGATTAAATAACTTATGTTATTAAGTTATTTGAATGAATTCAATAATGTAAAGTATCGTAATTGGTTAAACAACTCTTTTTAAACATCCCTATCCCGACGTTCATGCTCAATAATCATGTCGTGTAAAATCAGACAACATTTCATTATTAGGTTCAAGTCATATTGTTGCCAATACTTACAAGATGATATGATAATTCGAAATTTACCTTAAAACACACCAAAGGCACGCTCGATATCCTTTCATTTAGCCATCTGATACTTGTCGAATCTTAACATTTCTGGAACCTCCAATGTATGACTAAAATCTTGTACAATTGTAGTCAACTTGGGATAGATAACATTGACTAAGAAATAACCCATCTTGTATTGGTCACCATTCCTAATATAACTGCATGGCAGTGCTATACTCTTTAACATGTTATCAAAAAGGGGTGAATGTGCCAACACATTAAAATATTTATTTGACCCAGGAATTCCAAAAAAAGCATTCGAAAACCATAAATCATATGATGCCTCCGTCTCTAACACCATACTATTTCTCTTTACCCTAATAAGTTCCTTGCCAAGCTATCATACAATTCTTATATGTCCACTAAATACAATCAATACTACATAGCATTCTTGGAAATCCTCGTTCGGCATTCTCGCAAAAGTCATGCAAATCATGTTGCAAAATCCTTTTAGATAATAGTATATTGTTGTGGCACCAATACAAGTGTAGTCATCGACACTATCAGATGATGTACTTTTGCACAAACATTTCATCACGACAACTAATTTCATATGCGGAGAGTGCCCATAACATTTGTTGCATCCGGACGTTGATGCCATTCTGGATCCACTTCAAATAAATTTCCTAACAATTTTTCAAATGAATCTTCCTTCATGCATAGACGTTGTTTGATTTATCTGGAGGTATAACCGGTTCCAGGTATGAAATAATTATTCATCATTTTTGCATCATGCCACACTCGGTCTCGAATAATTGCATGTCTGCACCTCCCTAGGGGCAGGTTGCCGAATAATACACAAACTTTCTTCCAAACACAATTGTGTGAATATTAGCAGAGCTTTTTTTCTTCATTACTAGAAGTATCCAAATAGATTCCATGTTTAATTCTCACATAAGCACGCATTAGAGTCATTTTGTACCTTTGCAAACAACTATTACAGTATCAATTTCTCTATACTATACATGAAATAAAAGTCAATCAATATTAACATCAATAGAATAGTAGTTTATAAACATTTCATTCAACATAAATCAAGAGATGCATCGCAAAACAAGTAATAATCGTGGATTTTTCACTACATCTATACCTTAACGTTGTTATTAAGTACATACGAAATACCTAATCAACTTAGTATCAACAATTTCATCAAAATAATAAAAAAAAGTTAATTTGGAAACATAAAATTAGAATAACTTACCTTTGATGATTTTGTGGATGGAATTCGAATTTGAAGGATGCAATGGAATCACCTTTACGTATGGATAAAACCCTTTTAATTTCAACCAACAAATCGCAAACAATCACCATGAAAATCAAAAAGAGGAGAAAAGGGTGTTTGTGAGGGTTTTGAGAGGAAAAAAGAAGAGGAAAGAAGAGAAGTGCCAAATCCGAGCGTCTTCTGGATGGTTATACCCATGAAACATATACTGGGTTTCCGTGTTGGTCAAGTCGACGAATTAACTCAAACGGATACACAACTTGGCACTATTTGCACGGAAACTCGGTTTGCATACCGTGTATCCAAGGGATGCTACATTACCATAGTGAGGTTTCCATTGAACTTTTTTCCTTAGCTTTAAATAAGCTAGTTAAGGAAAATGGCGCACCATAATACTTGACCTTGGCTACAATCTAGCCACTTTTCTACCCACTGGTTGCTTAGTGCTAGATTGCAGCCAAACTTTAGCTTGGTGGATCATAGTGCCACATTACCCAGCTTAGTGGATCATAGTTTCGCTTTAGCAAACTTCTCTGAGATTCGAGTTGAAGGTTGTTTTTAGGCATACCAAAAACTTTCAAGGCATACAAAATAGTTTTCTCATCCTAGGTGACCTTATAAGGGGTGTCTATTGGATAGTTCAATTACCTATATACCCTCGAACATAAAATCAAAAAATAAACTATCCTAAACATCTCTTCTTCTTCCTCCATCCAAACCACCTTCCTTTTCTCTCAGCATTTTTTTTCATCACCTAATTAATTATCGATTCGTGAAAATTCGATCATCTGTTAAATTGAACTATATAATGGATCGTACAAAGAAAAGCAAACGTCAGGTGTTATAAATCCTCTTCCAATCCATGAATTAAAGAAGAAGAACCAATTGAAGATGAAGGTGTAAAAACTATAATTGAACCAGAAATTGAATCGGAAATTCAACCATTTGAAGCTCCAAATACTGAAACGAGGATAAGAAGGTATTCCCTACAAACCAAATCTTTTATTTGTTGTTTTTCATGGATTGAATGGGTTAAATTGCTAAAAACTTAGGGTTTTTGACGGTTACAGTAGCGGGTTCGGCTGATAATTGAGTTGAGTTTTGAGCCGAACTGTTCTTGAAATTTCACCCTGAAAGTGTCTATGAAAAGTTCGGCTAAACCGTAAATGTCAATTTTTAGCCGAACCCCAAAATGTGTATTGAATACGTCCCAGAACAGTGTCAGGTTCGGCTAATACCTTGCAAACCTTCCCGACCAAACCTGAGAAGTGAAATTTACCCCAGGTGGTTGTCAGGTTTGGATGACTCGATTAGATCACTTTCAAGCCGAACCTCTCTCTGTAAACACTTCGAAAATATTGATTTGCAGGTTCTAGGTTGGGCTAGCTCGTGTTGTTGAGTTATCAGCCGAACCTTCTCTTTGCACACTCAAGTTTTTCGATCTTGTTTTGGCCATAACTTTTTCCTCCGATGTCGGAATGACCTCATTCTTTTTGCGTTGTGTTTGTCTTTTCATTCTCTTGAAGTTGAAGATAAGATATCATTGATTTTAATGATTTTAATATGGACCTTGGTATTCTCCATCATTAGACTTCACTTTCTTAACACTTTCAGTAATTTCCATTTTTTTTGTTTGGTTCATCCTATGAAAAGGCTGCACAATAGAAAACATATGTACTAAAAAGCCTAACCGCTAAATGTGTATGAATTTAAGTGTTTCATGGAAAATCAGTATCATGCTCGGCTGATGTGATTTTTTGAATATGAGCCGAACTTGGAAAAATATATAGTTTGCCTGATACGATATTTAGAGTGAAAACCGAACCTAACTCGCAGGAATAGGTTCGGCTTGTTATTAGACTTTAATATAAGCTAAACTAGGATCTTGCAAATAGGTTGGAAGTTGGAAAATGAAGGTTCGGCGTATAACGTTAACAAATTCAGCTAGCCGAATTGTTCATCAGTTTAGTGGGTTCGGCTTATATTTTTAAGCCGAACATAGTCATGGTTCGCCGAACCATGATGAAAAATACAATTTTTTGATGATTTCAAGCTACAAAAGTGAGGTTAAACATAAAATAGAAGTGTACACGTGTGTTAGAAGCATTGGGTTCCTCGTCTATGTATTTATCATCTGGATTTGGCTCATAAAAATCATCATCTTGAGTTTGAGTTTGCTCATAATCTGAGAAATCATCCATTTCTGGATCATTGTTGTAGTTGATATGTATTTTCCTAAGTTTTTTAGATGAAGAATGACCCTCCTCATCTTCCATTGAATCAAGAGTTTTTTTTCCCACAAAGGACAGATTTGTCATTATAAATTTTTTGATTAAGGAGGTTTCTGATTTGTTATTTGACGTCCTTTTATTTGTCTTTATTCCTAAATGCCTAGAAAGATTTAGGTATGCATAAAAACAGCCTTCTTCGAGTTCAACTAGTTCGAATCTCCCTGCTGAACAATAAGTGAGATGGTGCATGTTCTCTCTTGACTAATCTCGTCCCTCACAAAAAAACTGTTTCTCTTTAGTCTTTTCCCTCTCTACATTTCTAAAACCCTAATTCCAAATTCTTAATCAAATGAAAACATAAACGTGATTTCTCAAAACTTCGAAATGACTGCTACTAGTAGAAAAACTACTCGAAGTAGGATCAAACCAACAAACAACAATGTCGATGAAGACGACCACAACGATCGAAAATCAATCAAGAAAAATCGAAATGGGGATCCCAACTCAATTAAGTTTATGAAAGTTAATCTCAAGTATTTATTAGGGTTTGGTATTTTTGCGTCCCTAATTTTAATTCTCTTAATTTATCATCTCATTCAACCAAATGAAGGAGAAAAACAAGTTGAGAAACCTAGGGTTATAACTCCTTTTCCCGCACCAAAGATTATGGATCTTATACAGGTTACTAAATGAGATATTCTTCTTTCAGTTTTCAGATGTTTAGTTTGTGATTTTGTATTTTTTTATTTATTTTGGATGGTGTGACGAAGATTGCAGTTTCAAGGTGATCATAAGGAAAGCTTGTATTGGGGAACTTATCGCCCTCATGTTTATCTTGGAATTCGATCCAGGTATATAACTGATATTTAACTGTCAGTTTTAATGTTTTGTCATTTTGATAATTCTGGTGCAAATTGACACTTTTGATTTAGAGAATTTTATTTTGGACTATTGGGGTGATTTAGGACACCGCGGTCATTGATTGCTGGGTTAATGTGGATCGGTGTAAAGGATGGGAGGTACGTTATGCGACATATTTGTGAGGATTCTGATGAGCTCAGTAAGTATGGATGGACACATCATAATGGGAGGGATTACGGGCGTCAAGTTATGGTTGATCATGGCATGACGTTGACGACTGATTTTTTGAAAGTGAAAGGAGATGGTAGTGGTTATGGAGGAGATTGGGCTGTTCGTATTGATGCACAACATGATAAGTAAAGTTTTTGACTTATCATGGTTTTTGGTTGAGAGAATTGGAATTATATGAGTGCCAGCATAAACATGACATCAATATTTTTGTTAATGAACTGATGAAGATGTGTATCTTACCTCATTGCCTTTGGTATTCTTTGGTGAATAATGATTTTATGTTTACTTGCAGATCTAAACTTGACGAAGAATTATGGGGTACTGGTCATTTTTTCTTCTATGTGGCAGATGAAGAAGGAAATAGTCTAAGCTTAGGTAGAGAGAAACTGGATACTCATGATTCATCTCTTTTGGCATATGGTACGCGTAAAGATATTGGAGATTGGGAGTTGCATACAGATTCAACGGTATGTGTTAAGATATCTTGAAAGATTTGTCCTCCACTTGTCTATATTGATCTCGTGACAAATTTGACTTGGAGAATCTAAATTCAGAGTATGAACTTCTAATTTCGCAGGATAACATGGAAATCCATTATTCTGGTTTCAGAACTCCTCATTTTCACAATTTAACTGAACTTGTGTTGGGAACCCTTGGAGCTCATGTATGTATATTTTGTGCTAGTAGTAGCGCGTTTACACAGCATTCGTTGTATTCCCTTGCAGTGCTGTTTTTCCAACGAAATATTAGGCTATACTAAAGGACACGTTTTTCTGTCTTTCTGATTCATATCTTAACCAGGCAAGACGGGTTGGTTTACTACAGCTACCAGACTCATCTGATAAATTACCCAATGTTTTAGTGTTTCAGGTCCGTAGGTCCTTCTTAATCATTTATATCTCCCTGGATGTACCAACTTTCTCAGTTTGTAGTCTCGTACACTCTGTTATGGATTCTATCTCATATTGATAAATTTTGAAGTTCTCACACTTTTTATGTTTCCCGTATACAGATTTCTGCAAAATTTCCTTTCAGAACAGATATTGCTTTTGTATCTGGAGCTGGTTTAAAACGTTCAAGAGCTGAACAACGTCTCAAGAGCATTACAGGTGTTTTTGTTATAACTAATACTTGCCTTTATTATTTAGCTTTTCCGCTTATCTGTTATTCTATGGATATTTCAAGATAGTATTGTGATGCGTCCCCATCTCCAACAAGTTGAATGTTTCATATGTTACAGTTCTCATCTACCTTTAACTGCTTCCATGAATTTCTATCTAATGTATCATATGTTTCATTTTACATTTAACTGATTTTATGAATTGCTGCTGATGGAATCACATGCTCCAGTTCTTAATTACACTTAACCAATTTCATGAATTATTTGTGAATCTTATTCAGGAACTCTACTGAGTAATAAACTGATTGAGAAACAGAGAGATTTTGAAGACAAATATATAGCACTATTCAATTTAACAGACAAGGTATCCTGCATCTTAATTATTTAGTAAGCAATACTCTTTTGATGGTAGACTTGCTTTGTGAACATAATATGAAGGCATGCTTTGTACCAAAATGTTGCTTATCCATTTTCTTCTTGAATTTTAAAGAATTTTATAGTGCATAAATGGCAGTGGTGGTATCTATACAAATCATGAGATTATGACATCTTTTAATTCTATAATTTTTATTTTGATGCTTAAATAGTTCCAAATTCATTACACTCTACCAGGTTGAACCCGAATCAGCGACTGTGGGTAGGGCCGCTATAGGTAATCTGCTTGGTGGTATTGGCTACTTTTACGGGCAATCTAAAATTGCCCTCACACAAGATTTGAGTGTAAGTGTTAAAAGTTATTTGGCTTTGTTAAAGAGATTTAATTGATTGCAAAAATTGTTAACATTTTTCATTCTCTCTTGCAGCGTAAGTATGGGGAGGATTTTGTTTCGTATTGGCCAGCTGAGCTTTACACTGCTGTCCCAAGCAGATCCTTCTTTCCAAGGGGGTTCTTATGGGATGAAGGTTTTCACCAACTCCTAATCTGGTTAGTTAGCTTGGCACCAAGAATTATTAGCTATCACCCCATTTTTGGGCTGCTTGTGACGATTAAGAAATATATATCCATGTTCTTCTATTTTGGGGTTTTATTCCTAGACCCAGCTATTTAATTAAATGTGTTGTGTTGCATGGTCTGAACTCTTTTGTTTACACCCTGAATAGCCGTTGGGACATCCAAATTTGCTTGGATATCATTGGACACTGGCTAGATTTGATGAATGTTGATGGATGGATACCCCGTGAGCAAATCTTAGGTGCTGAAGCTCGAAGGTGATTTACATATTTACAAGCTAAAACATGTGTATAATATCAAAGATTCATTTATAATAATGTTAAGCCTCACAATCTTATTATGGAATATCTGCAGTAAAGTACCCAAGGAATTCATTCCTCAGCACCCAACTAATGGAAATCCACCAACTCTGTTTCTAGCTCTACATGGTAACTTTCTTGACAACATCAGTATTTTGGTACTCCAAAATGCTATGCTCTTCTTTGGAATATGAAAGGCTTCACTCCACCAGTATATAATGACAGCACCACTCTGAACTTGTGGACTTGCCTCTTTCAGATTTGGTTCGTGGCATAAGTAGAAATAAACTTACTACTACTGAGATCAATGAGGTCTCTTCATTCTTAGATAGAGCGTTTGTTCGTCTGGAAGCATGGTTCCAGTGGTTCAATAATACACAGTCGGGTGAGTTTGACTATAGTACTCGATCACAAGCCTGTGTGTTAGAATCCATGACTTCATGTCTTATTTGGATATCTCTGTTGTCCATATCATCTATTAGATGATTCATGCCCAAGTTCCTTTTGATTTTAATATGTAGGTAAGGATGTTGGCAGCTATTACTGGCATGGCAGAGACCAAACAACAATTCGAGAGCTAAATCCAAAGGTAGTCTTTGCCACAGCCTTTCTATTATCCGGTAAATATCAAGTATTTTCCTGCTTGTGTTGCTGAACTACTTTTATGGTTTTTCGTTTGTCCTGGTAACCATGTGGTCAAATTAGGATCCAAATATATGACAAACAGTGGCGGATCCAGAACTTTACGTTGGTAGGGGCACTTCATGAAAAAATCATTATTTTTCTTTTGAACACTTATTTGCCATACGATTGCTTGCATAATCGAGTCTCCAAAAAATCTCACACTGGAAAATGTTTTTCTACTCTAGCAGACTAGCATTACCCACGGTAAGAACATGCTAATGTCGAATGAAAATAAATAAATGCATACACTTTGTGTTTCTTCATCTCAATCACTTTCTTAGCAAGGTCACCGATACTTTTCAACCTAAAAACGCCAATCAAATAGTTTCAAGTGAATTTTCTAAGCATCCCATACTCATCACTTGAGAAGTGTTTCGGATAAAATTTTGTATGACCGACATGGTTTTGCTTATAATGAAAAAACGAGAAACCTTTTAATCCTGTCTGTACTCTTTCTTATAAATTTTAGACTTAAAACAAAAAAAAATTATCATAAAAAGATTTTTAAAGAACTACGATGACCGGCTACTGCATTACTCTCATGTGCTGTTATGCGTGGCTGATTTTGATGCTTATTTGTGGTCACTAGAGACTAGTCTAATGATTAATGCGAACTGTGTATCCCTAATTTTTGTAGCAAATAAAAGAAGCCACAGTTAGTTCAATTCTAGTTCGTTTGTACCTAAAAGGTAGGTGGAAAAAATTGATAGTTCGTTTATTACCTACAAGATAGGAGGAAAATTTAACCTGGATGAAAACGTGTACATGAGAATCTTTATAAATTTGATAAATATAAGTAGGTAGATTTTTTTTACGAAATTTTTGTATGGGCACGTGCCTAAGGGTGCCTAGGCATAGATTCGCCCCTGATGACAAAGATCATTTCTGTTGTCCTTTCTGTGGTCCAGTTCAGTTGAGTACTTTTTCAAAGTTCCTTTTTTCTAAGTTTCTAGTATTAGGAACAGATACGTAGATTGAGAATGGAATTTTGTTTCCCGGTTTTTTACTTGCTTGCTTGCTTGATTTATTTAATTTTATTATTAGATGGTCGAATCATCTTTTGTTTTTCCGTGGTCATGTTGTGCGATTAATGTTGTATATGGTTTATCCAGACACTGTCCTCTGGGTTGGATGATTATCCACGTGCATCACATCCCAATGAAGAAGAGCGCCACTTGGATCTACGTTGTTGGATGCTTCGTGCTGCAGATTGCATGAGTTCCATCACAGTGCTTCTTGGAAAGCAGAATGATTTAGGAAAGGTATAGTGTTGCGAGAAATCACCCCATAAGCGGCGAGTTTCATTTCTTGGATTTTAAAGCATTGAGTTTTTCCTATGCAGGAATATCAGGCGACGGCTAATCTGCTCTCAAATTTCGAGCTTCTGAATCAGGTATTTTCTCTTTTCTATACATCCGGTGACTTTTGCATTCATCATTATCAGGTCTTTTATCCAACTGCTTGATGCCAGAAACATATACCTTGTCAAGCCACAAACCCAAAGTGTTTTAGAATTATGGACTGGTAGACCATTGAACCTGCACTGCTTTATATTTGTTCTTTGGTCGCCTGTTTGATTTTTCTGTTACATCACTTGCTATTTATGACTATTAATGGAAATGCATGTCTAATTTTTTGATCCATGTTTTTTGTCTCATTCCTATTTTCGATATGTTCATTGCTAAATAACTTCTTTCCTTCATCGTGTATATTCATTTTACTAGACTTGTACATCTAGTATATTCCTATCTTCTATATATTCATTGCTATCTTTACATGTGGTGTCTGTCTTGTACTTTTTTACTACACTTCTTCTGAAATTATAAATATCATAATTATTCATAGATGCATTATGATGATGTTGCTGGAGCATATTTTGATTTTGGGAACCACTCCGAGAAGGTATGTGTAATTCTATCCCCAGCTAGTTTGGATTTGGTTTGTAAATATTTTCTTATATTTTGTTTTTGAACTTGTTTTAATAATCATAAGTCTGAACCTAATACTTATAGGTTCACTTGACTTGGCGACAAACAGAGACCTTAAACAGCAACCATGCTAGCCGAGAGCTTACCCGAGCAGTTACGGAAAGGCCACAACTGAGGCTGGTTCCTCATATTGGTTATGTCAGCCTTTTCCCCTTTATGATGGGGCTAATTCCATCTGTAAGTTTTCGTGGTTCACATATTTTTCCTTGGTGAGGTAATTCTCCAGAAGTTATACTGTTTAGCTTGTTCCTCGTTCCCCTGTCTTTGGATCTCTTAATTTTATCTCTCCCCTCATCATAAAATGTACAGGGTTCTCCAATACTTGGAAAGCAGCTCGACCATATTTTCAACAGAAGCACATTATGGACAGATTACGGACTACTCTCTCTAGCTAAGTCAAGGTATTGTTATCCTTTTAGTAATCTGCTTATTTGATCCTATTGAGAATCAAAAATACTAAAACCATTAAATATTTCAAGCAGCACTTTGTACATGAAACGCAACACGGAGCATGACCCGCCATATTGGAGAGGCCCAATATGGATGAATATGAACTACATGATTCTTTCAGCACTCCACCATTATTCTCTAGGTATTCACAATCTCTTCTGCTATGTTTTGTCTATCTCAAAGTTATTAGACGACAATAGAGATGGATACCTGCCCCAAAAAAATAGCCATTTCAAAAGTTCGAGAGATGATAAAACGTTTTAAAATGGTTTTACTAGTAGATAAGGTCAGTACTTGTTGAAGTATTTGTCATCTGTTAGATAACGTTATTTGATTATCTTTGTTATTTCTTCTTATTTTCTTAGAGGATGGACCTTATAAAGAGAGAGCGAGAACTATATATGGTGAATTACGGCAAAACTTGATCAGGTATTTTCTCTGTTCTATATATTAGATGTGGGGAACCAATCTCACCTTACATATTCGTTGAAGTGGACTTTGTCAGGTAATGAATCATCAGTACTGGCGTTTGTGTTTATTGCAGGAATGTAGTCGAGAACTATTTCAAAACAGGGTATCTGTGGGAGCAGTATGACCAAAAGAAGAAGGGGAAGGGTAAAGGTGCTCGACCTTTCACTGGTTGGACTTCACTTGTTCTTTTGATCATGGCAGAAGCTTATCCTGAAATTTGAAGCCTCGAGTTTTGTAGATTTTTTTCTTCTGGGAGGCAAATGTTTTACTTAGAGAAAATTACTTCATTATAGAGTATCATAATATTTAACTACCATTACAGATTTAGCCAATCATGATGTACATATGTATGCTTCATGACATTAAAATTTTGATTGTCGAAGGGATTTGAAGCCATGGAAGATAAAGTCTTGTTATTTCGTACAGCCGCAACAATCCCTAGGATGAAATTCTGTACATACATTATAATAAAGCTCATCAAGTTAAACATGTCCAGTGGAACCGTAGTTTTCTTAACATTGTTATGTAATATCAAACCTCAATGATTTTGACAGAATCATATCGTGTCCAAATCTATTATGCGCAAGGAAATTATCAGCCATGATATCAGCTTTTTTATTTAATTCTACATGAAATGATGATTCCTTCTGTTTGCAGTTTGGCTACAAGTAGTCAACTAGCTTAATGTCCATAGAATACTTCTGAGGTATCCTAAATTAAAGGCGAGTAATTTCAAAGTCTGCAGTGTCATTTTTGGAAAATACAAGTTTTTCTTCTTTTTTATATGCAAACACTAGCACTCTGATGGGCTCTGTACGGTATCAAACCAAAAATGTCAGCACTGTAAGTATACCTGAACTATGTGACTATGTCAAGCATCAAGCTATGCTGACATGCAGTGTTGCGATTTGAGTAAAGTGCGGATCTTTTGAAGGGGCACAAGAAATCTCATATATAAGCACCTCTGACAAACTCAAGTACTTAAACAAATCAATAATCAAACTAAACCCTATGTTGGATGGACAATGTGTGAGAAAGCAGTCACCGGAAACCAAAATCTCACTTGGTCAAAACTCTAAACACATGTCCGATACATGCCCACACTTTATTTCTAACGTTAATGAAGAAGTTTTATCGTGGTAAGGTACTGACTATATCTGTATGCTAAGGTTGTTAATGGGACTCAATGTTCAACAAAACAGCCTCTAAATGACAGACAGGAAGCTAGACACAGCGTGAGAATAAAATATATGAAGCTCAGCCTCAGCTTCTCAGGTATATGTCAGTCAGGCTCTCAGGTATTGTACGTTGTTTGTCTTTGGAAACCATGGGTCCATGAGACCCTTGCTGAAAACTTATGTAGCGGACTGGTACAACAAAGAACCAGGTGGCTAACCTAAATGGTCATGAAAGATGTCAGAATATATAACTAGATGGTGGAGTGGCCAAATCAGGTGATGAATCATCAATGAATATATATCCTTCTTCGTGTGCATGTGTGGGGTCCCATGATCATGTAAGATAATCTTCAGGAGGAGGAAAGGTTGATAACTTGTGTGAATTGAATTGAATGTTTCATGGAAGAGCAAGGAAGGGAGATTGAGATTTGAAAAATGTTGATGGTTAGAGAGAATGTAGTACATCACCTTCAACACCCAACCGTCCTGGGCCCATAACAGAAAATAGTACGTACACTCACTGCCCACACAGAGAGAGGAGAGAGAGAGACGACGGCTTTGATTTTCTGTATCAATTTTGTCTTTTTCTGGTTGGTGAAACTTCCCATTTTATCCTTTTATTTCTTGCCGTCACTCTTTCCTCATGAATAGTCGTTTGATCGTCCTTCATGGCATCCCAGTAACAAAAACTAAAACAGATACCGGATTTTATTTAGCTTTCTACTCTCTAAACTTGTCTAAAAAAAAACTGGCAAGCTTACATTTGTTTCGAAGCTTTTAGAAGTAGAACTACTACCTCTCTAGTTAAACTAAATTGCATCCCATCAGTAAGGCCCAAATTCATCAAGTTTTATAGTCCAGTTATTATTATTAAGAATAAGACTCGTCCTAGACAAACTTACAAGAAAAAAAGAACTAGAACCACTAGTAATTAAAAGCCATGGGGGGTAAGTTAATTAAACAACCTATCACATTCCCCGTACATCTCACTTTTTGCAGTAACAACTTTTACATTTTCGCATATAATATATATAAGGGTACCCCACCACTCTTTCTGCTCAGAAGAAGCTTCATCAATGGAGGAATCACTTGCTCTCTATCATGATTTTCTCAACATGCCTTCTTCTTCTTATTATTATGAGTTTCCATCTCCTACTACTACTGCAGATCTTCATCATCCCTCCTATGAAATTAACACCAAGACAAACAAAAGGAGGAAGAAACCACCACCATCGCCATCAGGAGCAGAAACGAACAAGAAACTATTCTCGTGTAATTACTGTACTCGTCAATTCTTAACTTCTCAAGCATTAGGTGGCCATCAAAACTCTCATAAGAAAGAAAGAGATGCTTATCGCAAAACCCATGGTGATACTAAAAGACGTTTGCTCCCTATCAATAACAATCCTTATTACTACTACATACCACCACAGATAACACCACCACCACCACCACCACCACCACCACCACCACCACCACCATCATCTTCATCGTCGTCACCTGTAGCAGCGTATGATTCTTCTCATCATAAGCAACAGTTTTATTGGTTTGATCGCACTAATCTTCAACAATTACCCACTGCTGCAGAGAATCACAACAATATCATTTATCAGACTGGTTATTCCCCTATTCCTGACTCATTCTGCTCCGAGTGTTATCAGTATGATGATCATCTTAATATTCCTACCAACAACAACAACAAAAATATTATTAACAACAACAACGATGATGATGATGAAATCAACAATCTCGATCTCACCCTTCACCTATAAATAGGTTTCTCGAGCTCTCTACAACTCTCTTTCTTTCTTTCTCTCTTTCTTTCTTCTTCTGTTTTCAGTTTAATGGTTATTGGTAGTAGGATTTATGTGAGTTTTGTCCTGAATCAACAAGCATGTAGGTTCTTGGTGATGGTGATAACGAGGGATATGTTTTTATTTCGGCATTTTGATATAGATTAGGAAATTTTGCAAAATCGAGGGATATGTACCGATGGTGAAGATTAACAACAAGCAAATATTAAGAATTCTGAATTCATATATTACGTTTTGTGGAGATGATTTGGACAAGGAACTTAATGGTGTTCAATATTTGATGCATTTTACTCTAAATTTTTTCTGTTTTAATTTCTAATCAATTATCTCATACATCTCATACTAGGTATGATTTGGAATGTTTGTTAAGAGATATATTTCAATTATGGGTGGATTTGATAACAATACCCTAGTTGGATATTCACTGATACAAATAAATGAAAATTATTGAGGTTAAATCAGTAGCTAGGTAGTAAGTGTGATCGGTGAATACTGAATTCCCGTTTTCTAATTATAAGGGCAATTCCTATGGGAACGAACAAACCCATGTTTTTGTTGCCTGGTGGATGGCCAAACTGGTTTTCCCATTATGGTAAAGCACTTGGTGTTAGATAACTAACCACGCGAGCGAAAGACAAACGCTGGAGATTCTGGGTAAAGCACCGGCAAAGGAAGGACAAGCGCCGGCGTTCAAAACTTCAACGCGGCGCTTGAACTTAAGTCGCTGGCGATTATAGCAAAAACGCCAACGAGTATTTCTTTTTTAAAATTCAAAATTCACTTTTTACCTCTACAAATTACCATCAATTTCAAACAATTAACTCACACCAAAATTTACTTCTCTTGAATTTTCTCTTCTAAAATCTATTTCTCAATCGCTGAAAGGCGATTACACTTTTTTGCGATGCAAAACTTGAAGCTGTTGTTTCTAAGGTATGTGGAAGTTTTAAAAAGATTTAAAATTGTAAGAGGGAAGTGCAAGTTTTTGAAGTTGCTCCAAGAAAATGTTCCACTAAAAGGCAAAGAAGAGCTCCAGTTTTGAAAGTTGACAACAAAAAATCCAAAAACAAAGGCGAAACTGTCAAAAAGCGCGTTGAATGGAAGATACATCAAATGAAGATAAACATGAGACTAAAACTTGTACTTGGTTTTTATTGAAGTTGTTAGTACGTTTTATTATTTCCTAAGTTTATATCTTGTAAAAGAATTGGCATCAATGAACGAAAATATTTAGATTTTAAAATAGAGATTTTCACTTTAGATTAAACGAAATTTATTACAATATGAACTTGCAAATAATATCAAATCCACAAAAAAAATATCAAACTACATCAAATCCAGCGACATTCTCTCGAAAGAGTTCATAGCATTCAAAATGCTTAAACTCTCTTCCACTTTCTTCAGTAAACTTGGTCTGAGCGATGGTTTTCTGTAAAACAGATAAACCACAAGTTCAGATATTTATGATGCAGTTGATCAGTGAGGAAAAAGGTAAGATACTCACCAGTTCTTCGTTGGATAATCCAGAATAGCTACGATGAACCATCCACAAAACTTCCGTATAATGTTTGACTTCCTTAGTGATGAATGTAATTCTTAGTTCTAGGCTCTTACTGTTTCTTATGGCTTCGTTCCGCGATGCTACAAAATGTCCTAATACTCTTTCCCATAAATTGTCATTGTTCATTGGTCTCACCATACGATGTAACCAACATCGAACAAGAGCAACATCTTCTTCCATTGTAAAGACCGTCAGTGACATTCGAGTGCAGTAACGATGTGCTTGAGATGGACCATCTTTTAGAATTCTGAAACACGCTTCGTAACGAAAAGGTTTACCGTGAGCTTCCTCCTAATTATCAAGAGCTGTTTGGATCACTTCATCTTCAGTTACACCGCTGAACATTATTTCTCGATCAATTTCCATTACCAGAACAAGAAATGGCTGGACTGGAAGCCTAATAGATTGAAAACGAGCACGCAATCGACGAGCATCTCGGTTTCCTGGGTTTCCCCTCAATGAGACGAACATTGAAAAATCTTTCTCCCAAAAAGAACCGTCATGAGAAATAACAACACCAGTGATTACCCTATGTAAAAAATATGCTTTGCATATTGTTATATCCTCTTCTTATGTAAACTTGGGACCACGATTTCTAACAGACATTTCTGCAGAGTGGGAGAGATTAAGAGTTTTAGGAAAAAAGAAGAAGAAGATGTGATTTTGAAGATGGGAGGAATGTAATTTATAGGTCGAGAAATAAAATCGAGCCGTTGGAAATTTAGACGTTGGTGTTTGTCGTAAAAATTCCCGCGACTTTCCTTTAGATCCCGGTTGGTGTTTGTAGTAAACCGCGCGACTTTACTAAAACCCCCCGTTAGAATTACCAAAGCCTATTTTCTTGTTATAAATACACCACTATGGGTGGCCTCTCAACTAAACCAACAGATTTCTTTCTCAACATCCACCATGTTTTCTAAAAGCAAAGCGAAGCAAATATTATGTGTCGAAGCAAAAGAGGTTTGTCCATTACGTTTCATGGATAACCACAGTCTTATGCAATGCCCTTGGATGTATTCAAAGTGTCCGCGTGAAGATTGTTCACGCATCATAATGGTGATTGAATAACAACTGGAAAAGCTCAGGTATTTGCAATGTCAAGATCCCAACTGAGCCTTAACTTAATGCTACTTAGCTCATGCTCAACATATTAAAAACACAAGCATTCATCATACAAAATAATTCAAACACAACATACACATAACATTCAACTGTTAACTGCATAAGAAGAACAGAAATTGGAATTGCATAAAATTTGTTTCAATTCTCTACTGGCTAGTCCAGAGATGCCGAATTTTACAACCCTAACACCCTTTTATAGTTACAGCCCAAAAAAAACTAAAATCCCCAAATCAGTAAAATTAGGGTTTACTAAAAAATCTAAAATTGACCTTTACCTAATCTCTGAAATCAATCAATGGTCTCGACCCATTCTTCTATTGCTTCTCCTCTTCCGTAATTGGTGGTTTGATTTCACTAACTCTGTTTCTCTCAAACCTAGTTTCTAGGTTCACTGTTTTTGAACAGATAAAAGGGTTGAGAGAGAAGGAGCTAGAGAGTATCATGGTGGTGTCCTTTAGTGATGGAGGGGGTGGCTGATTGATGGGGTACAGTGATGGAGGTGGTTGAGCGGACATGGTGGAGGTGATGGTCGCTGTAGAGGAATGGAGAAGATGGAGACGATGGTTTTGGGAGAAGGGTGCGTTTGGTGCGGGTAATAGAGTTAGGTTGCTTAGGTGTTAAACGGGATCATCAAATTTGATGTTTTGTGAAGGGAATCCGTGGGATGATAACTTCTGAAACGGATCTAACGGCGAGATGGAGACAGATTATGAGCAACCGTTGGATGCAAAAATACAACGAAACTAACGGCTCAAGATGGAGTTAGGTGCTGTAGTGTTGGTAAGGTGCATCGAAATCTGATGCATGATGACGCAGCGACCGTTGGATGATGGAATGGATCCAATCTTACGGTTAAGAAGGAAAACGGGTTTGGGTATTGAATTTTGGGTTTAGGATATGGATTTGGGTTTAGGAATTGGAATTGGGTTTAGGAATTGGATTTGGGCTTAGGAATTGGATTTGGGCTTAGGTAATCTTGAGCCCACTTCTTCTTTAAGAACAATTTCTTCCTTTTTAAGCCCATTTTTATCCTTGAGTCTTCCATAACACATTCTTCACTTCTTTTCCGCTAGAGATTCCACCGGCTTTCTCCCGTGTCTTTGCTCTTTTGGCTCCGCAACTCATCTAATCTTTATTTGGTACCTAAAAATACAAAATTAATTAATAAAATATTTATTCTTGAAAACAATGAAAATACAGAATATGGGATAAAATGTAGAATTAATGCACAAAAGATGAGTTAAATGCCAAGAAAAATATATAGAAATATGCACTTTTTAGCACTCATCAAATACCCCCAAACCTGAATTTTACTTGTCCTCAAGTAAAACAAAACTAAGGAAATCCTACCTATACCACTGTCGCTGGTCTCTCGAATGCATTTAGCGTATGCACTAAGCCTTTTAAACCACTAAGTGTCCCTAGTGGACGAGTGAAGTCTCGTGAAGGTTTGCTTAGAACGTACCTACAAAGTTCTAGGTCAAAGTATAAGCTCATATTCCATCAAATGTGACATGTGCAAAACAGTTTAAGCTCACAGCAAAATGGAGATGTCAATCTAGCTATGTAAGGCACAATCCTAGCACTGATAACAAATAAAGACATGTGATAAGAGTGTAAAGTGTATCTACACATGTGTAAAGAAAGATCGGATGTTATGACTACTAATCACCAAGAGATAGTTTCTCAGGCTAAGAACCGAGGTCGAAATCTAGCTAGCTGTCCGGACTTTACGAGAATTGTGAATGAGTTGGAGGTATTTCACAATTACTCGCGTTGTACATCAATGGCATACACCCTCCTTGCTTATTACAATGAAACAACAAAATGACTCTTTACATGACTCATATTTACATTGACTACTCTCTTTTATTTTTGGAACAAGAGAGGATGGAATTGATAAATACTTGATTTTTTTGTATTTTT